>NC_012878.2:30922827-30936762 GCF_000003195.3 Sorghum bicolor
GACGCGAGAAACGGAGAGGCTAGCTGGCACCTTATCTTGCAGCAAAACTAACTCTGTCTCCAAACAGACGAAAGTGAGATCTATATGACACATGTCATCTAGGAGTTCTATTACGGTGCGTCTAAATGGATTTCTTAGCACATGGTATGTTCCATGCAAACCGTGCACCTATCTTGCATCAAGATTAGAACTATCTCCAAACAGATCGAAGCGACCTTCCACTCGAGCCTCGTCACCTAGGAGTACCATCAGGAACTTCCACAACGATTTCTGAGCCTATGGTGCACTGGGCACAAACCATGCAACTATCTTGCACCAAAACTAATACTATCTCCGACTGGACCGAAGCGAGATTCCATATGATACACTTCATCTAGTAGTTCCATTGGGTGCATCTACAGTTCCCTCGGGTGTGTCCAAATTGATTTCTGAGCATATGGTATGTTCAATGCAAACCGTGCACCTATCTTACATCAAGATTAGAACTATCTCCAAACACACAGAACCAAGATTCCACATGAGCCTCTTCACCAAGGAGTACCATCGCGTGCGTCTAAAATAGTTTCTTAGCCTATATCGCATTAGACACAAACCGTGTACCTATCTTGCACCGAAACTAACACTATCTCCAAAGAGACCGAAGTGAGATTCTATATGACACACGTCATCTAGGAGTTCTATTGGGTGCTTCCAAATATATTTCGAAGCATATGGTACGTTCGATGCAATTCGTGCACCTATCTTGCATCAAGATTAGCACTATCTCCAAACAAAGCAAACTGAGCTTCCACTTGAGCCCCTTTACCCAGGAGTATCATCGGGTGCATCCAAATTGGTTTCTTAGCCTATGATGCATTAGGCGCAAACTGTGTACCTATCTTGCACTGAAACTAACTCTATCTCCAAACAGACCAAAGCGAGATTCTATATGACACATGTCATCTAGGAGTTCTATTAGGGTGCGTCTAAATGGATTTCTCAGCATATGGTATGTTCCATGCAAACCGTGCACCTATCTTGCATCAAGATTAGCAGTATCTCCAAACAGATCGAACCGACCTTCCACATGAGCCTCTTCACCTAGGAGTACCATCGGGAACTTCCACAACGATTTCTGAGCCTATGGTGCACTGGGCTCAAACCATGCAACTATCTTGCACCGAAACTAATACTATCTCCAACTGGACCGAAGCGAGATTCCAAATGATACACTTCATCTAGTAGTTCCATTGGGTGCATCTACAGTTCCATCGGGTGTGTCCAAATTGATTTCTGAGCATATGGTATGTTCCATGCAAACGGTGCACCTATCTTGCATCAAGATTAGAACTATCTCCAAACAGACAGAACCAAGATTCCACATGAGCCTCTTCACCAAGGAGTACCATCGCGTGTGTCCAAAATAGTTTATTAGCCTATGGTGCATTAGGCACAAACCGTGTACCTATCTTGAACCGAAACTAACACTATCTCCAAAGAGACCGAAGTGAGATTCTATATGACACACGTCATCTAGGAGTTCTATTGGGTGCTTCCAAATATATTTCGAAGCATATGGTACGTTCGATGCAATTCGTGCACCTATCTTGCATCAAGATTAGCACTATCTCCAAACAAAGCAAACTGAGCTTCCACTTGAGCCCCTTTACCCAGGAGTATCATCGGGTGCATCCAAAATGGTTTCTTAGCCTATGATGCATTAGGCGCAAACTGTGTACCTATCCTGCACCAAAACTAACTCTGTCTCCAAACAGACCAAAGCGAGATTCTATAGGACACATGTCATTTAGGAGTTCTATTGGGGTGCGTCTAAATGGATTTCTTAGCATATGGTATGTTCCATGCAAACCGTGCACCTATCTAGCATCAAGATTAGCAGTATCTCCAAACAGATCGAACCAACCTTCCACTTGAGCCTCTTCACCTTGGAGTACCATCGGGGAACTTCCACAACGATTTCTGAGCCTATGGTGCACTGGGCACAAACTATGCAACTATCTTGCACCGAAACTAATACTATCTCCAACTGGACCGAAGCGAGATTCCATATGATACACTTCATCTAGTAGTTCCATTGGGTGCATCTACAGTTCCATCGGGTGTGTCCAAATTGATTTCTGAGCATATGGTATGTTCCATGCAAACCGTGCACCTATCTTGTATCAAGATTAGAACTATCTCCAAACAGACAGAACCAAGTTTCCACATGAGCCTCTTCACCAAGGAGTACCATCGCGTGCGTCCAAAATAGTTTCTTAGCCTATGGTGCATTAGGCACAAACCTTGTACCTATCTTGCACCGAAACTAGCACTATCTCCAAAGAGACCGAAGTGAGATTATATATGACACACGTCATCTAGGAGTTCTATTAGGTGCTTCCAAATATATTTTGAAGCATATTGTAACAGAACCGTCCAATTTATAAGACTTCAAGTGAATTAGCGACCGCAGAGGCAGTCAAGCCAATGGACTTGAACCCATATAAACCCGGTAGTCCGACGAAATCTCAAAAGACCTCGATTCAACCAACATACAACCAAGATCGTACATGATCAAGCATCACCATCACAGATTACAACATTCAACACAGAACATAGTTTTACATCACATCAGAGTTGAAACAGGTTATTACAAACCATAGCAGTAGCGGAAACAAAGTAGTTTTGAAACAACAACAACCCAGTTTATAATACATGCCAGATCCAGGGTCAAGTCCCAACAAAAGCATAACCGGAGGTAGAGAAGTGATCACGCCCATGATCTACTCATCATCCGCAGCTGGGTGATGACAGTTAGCGCAATAGCCGTGATAGACGACATCATCTGCAACAGGGGTAAATAAAACCCTGAGTACGAGAATGTACTCAGCTAGACTTACCCGTCATAAACCAGAAATAAAGTGACACCAAGGAGTATGCAAGGCTGATCTTTGTGGACTGGTTTGACTCATCTTTTGCACAAAAGCCTTTGTTATAAGTAACTCATTTATCAAATTTCAGCAGCAAGTTTATTACTTAGCAACTATCCACTAGATTAGCACCTGTTCTAAGCATACACTTGAGTCTTTAAGCATTACAATAATAACCATATCCGGATTATCACATAGCCATCATCATTCTCATCATAACCATTAAGTTTATTTAGTGAATTCTACGTTGCCGCTGCCCAAGTCAAGTTCTCACTATCCGGGAGAGACGGCGATTCGAATCGATTCCTATCCAGCTGGAGGGGTATTCCTAACACTCACCCAAGCATACTTCATGACGGCAGCTCGGATCACCTTTAGCACAACTCCGGACCAATTCGCAGGTCCGTACGGCGCCGCACCCCCAGGGACCGCCAATCTGCCAGGGTCAGGACTCTAACCTGACACCTCAGTCTTACGCCATTGACTCCCCGCACATCCTTGCTACCAACCGGGGTGCGCACTTGAACCGAACGGGATATCCGGCTGGAGATGCACTCGTAGGCTTCGCGGTCGGAACGACTTATCCGGCCAACTAAGTGATAGGCATGCGTTCAACATGACACGGGGACGTACAGCGATTCGGTCCTTAAACGACACAGACGGGGATAGATTCACACCCAAGACCTCCATGCCTTGTTGCTGCACTATCGTCATCCCGCCCGGTCTCCAGTTCATTATTAACACATGGTTATTTCCATGATAGCAAATATAGCCAACCGTGATCATCATCCACCTAACTCTCGCAGGTGACAGGAAATCACCCGGCTTCTACTGAGCTAAGCATGGCTAAGCATTATTTCGATCCTGGACCTACTTGGGTATTGTTTAAGGTGGACAAGGTAGTCATTATGCAGAAAGGGTGTCATATCAACGCCTACCACTTAATGCAACAATATATAACCATAGTCATTTGGTAATGGATTATGATAATAAAATAGTAGGAGACTTATAATGCTCCGGGGCTTGCCTTCAACGTAGGTAGAGGGACGGTGGTCAGGGCACTCCGGCAAATCCTCCTCCTCCTCAGCTCCTTGAGGCAGCTCCCCATGCTGTCCTTCTGGCTCTGGCAACTCGTACTCCAGTACCGTCACTCCTTTGGGTACACCTATGGATGCATGACAAGGAGATGAATATAGGGAATGCACATATGATGTATGATGTCATGATGAAGAGCCAAAGGGACATAAACAAGGTAAAACATGAGCATAAACTCTAAGAATAAGTGAGTCATGGAATAACAAGTAAATGCATACTTCTTTTCTGGTAGAGAGACTAAATAGACAAGTTAAACAAGTCCTAGCTACTCTTACCCAGTCACTGGTTTAGTAGACAAACCAACCAGTCACAAGTTTCATCTATAACTCGAGTATCACTTAACCAAATTAAGCAAGTAAGCACTTTCTGGAAAGCTTAACAAATTGTCTACAATTTACTTTTAGACATACCAGCATGATTCCCAACCCAAATATGCTAAAACATACAAAGTTGGCTGGCTGCTCTGGAAATTCCAGAGAGCAAGCACTTCGTAGCAGCTACTTGAAATATGCATAACTTTTAAACTACTCAACCAATTGCTATGAAATTTGGACACGAAGTAGATTGGTAAGTTAGCTACAAGTTTGTTATAGACAAGTTTCCCAGCAAACATAATCTTCAAGTAGTTCTTACTCATTTGCTATCAGCTGTACAGAAATGCTCTAGGAAAGGCATAAATAGCCAAAAATAATATTTTGCACATATTGAGAATGTATCAAAGGAACAATCCAATTGCACCAATAGGTAGAACATATCTAAGAAACACCAGAAAACATTATGGCAAGGTCTAAAACTATTTCTATCATCACCTTTTCCATTTATTTAATTATTAAGGTGATTTAATGAACATATACTCCAAGTGTTCCAAAAATCCTAAGAAAATTACAGCAAGCTACTTATGCTAACATAAGATCACTGTAAAATTTTCAGAACATTTGCATGTACACATTGTGAGGTATGAAAATCACAAGCTAGTAAAGGCATGCAAGGCATAAATGTAAAACCCTATCCAAAAGTGTCAAACAACAGATTTCAGATTTTTCCTTGTTTTGTCTACTCATAAGTACAACACTCAGCAAGTTTCACCATAAAAGGAGTTATACTTTAATTATCAAAAATACCACAAGATTCTCCTATTTAAGCAAGGATTAATTTTAACTTCTTAACCAGGCTTCCAAAAATCATGAAAAATTTACCAGAGCCTATTCATCACAAAAGTAACAACTCCCTAAATTTGCATGGCCAGCAGATCAATAGATCTCAAGATAAAATTACCCACTGAAAAACCAAGATTAATTTATATCTATTTATTTCTGCAAAAACATAGCATGTTTTATATTTTTATTAAAAACTAGGCTTATGCTGGAACCCAACAAAATTGGAAGCACCACATTTGGATCTCTAAAACTCCAGATATGAATTTTACAAAATCAGCTTTGGCTCTGCAAAACAGTGAACCAGAGAGAGACACAGAGAGACTGACGTCCGGGACCCGCGTGTCAGTGAGACAGAGGCAGGGGAGACGCTCGTCGCCGGCGAAGCTCGACGACGGCGAGGTCTCGGCCGGATCCAAGGGCACCTACGTGTTCCTCTCATCGAGGCGACTCTGTTGACCTACATTACGCACGCTCTACTGGACTCTAGGGTGCTCGCCGTCGGGAATGGCGGAGCGGCGGCGCTGCGCGGCGATACGCCGGCGGATCCAGGCAATGGCGACGCGGTAGAGGTTCACGCCGAGCATCAGTGAACCAAGGGGAAGCGATAGGAACAAGAATGGAGGAAAATGGTGGAGCAGAGAAGCCTGGCCACGTTGCCGGTGATCTCTGCGAACTCCGGCGAGGCGGAGCTCGCGACGGAGATGACAATGTGACCTCACCGGTGCTCGGCTAAGGGAATGGAGTGAACGTCGAGGTAGAGGACGTCAAGGCGGAGCTCCGGATGGACTGGCTTGGCCGGAGACGCGGTGGAACGGCCGGAGGAGCTCGCCGAAGCACGGCGGAGCTTCCTGAGGCGACGGCGGAGCGAAATGGGAGGCAGTGAGCGAGTGGAGAGCGCGTCTGAGGCGTCCACTCGGTGCGTGGCGGCTTAGGGACGTCGTGGGAGCTGACAGGCGGGGTCGTCGATGGCGTACGGTTGACACCTGGCCGGACACACGGCGGCGGACGGCTTCTGACGAAACTGAATCGGGCGATTCAGTCGTCATCGACCGTGTGTGAAACCGGAAGTTCACCGACGTTTTACTCTCAGCTCACTCGATGGTTTTGGCTCAAACTTGTTCCTTTGGACAGAGCTACACGAGTTCTACAACTTTGGTTACAAGATCAAAGTCTAACTCGGTCTGGATTTCAAACTACAAGGCTCCCAATCACCCCTGGTCGAAACTGCACGATCCAATACTTAGCCAAATTTGGCTAAGTATGAAATCAGCCCTAATTTTTGGCTTGTGAACAATTTTTGAATGTGTTCCAAGCTTTTTCATAAAACGTCATCAACATAACTTTTGTAGCTTATGAAATTCTCTACAACTGTGCTTCAGGTGTCAAAGACATGCAAGGTCTCTAACACCAGTTTCATAAAACAACTTTGAAAAGAGGTCTAGGAGTCAAAATAAGCCATTCTAGGTTTAACCCTAACCTAGGGGCATTTTTGGCCAAAACCTTCAACATGAACTTTGTTCCAAATGATATTCCAAACATGATTGAAGTATTTTGGAAGACAATGTACACTTATTTGCATTGGTTACCCCTTATAGTCACTCAATTCACTTCACACAAGCAATTCAACCATACATGGTATGCATAATATGACATGTGATCATGATAGATGCTTATGAATGAGCATGATGATGCTTATGTTAATGCAATGCTCATGGTTAACATGCAAGCTAACACTTGGAGTGTTACAGCCCTCCCCCCTTACAAAAATCTCGTCCCGAGATTTGAAAGACGTACCACTTTTCGTAGAACGAGGGGTAAGTTACTTGTAAATAGTCTTCCCTTTCCCAAGTGGCATCTCCCTCATTTTGACGGTTCCACAAAATTCTAAAAAGTTTGATCACTCTTCCACGAGTCACTCGTTCTTTGACATCGAGAACTTGTACGGGCTTTTCTTCATAAGATAGGTCTGACTGTAACTTGATATCTCTTGTTTCAACTCTCTCTTCGGGCACACGAAGACACTTCTTAAGTTGAGACACGTGGAATACAGGGAAAATAGCTCTCATTTCGGGAGGAAGTTGCACTTTGTAGGCTACCTTACCACTCTTCTCAATGATTTGGTAGGGACCCACATATCTAGGGGCAAGCTTTCTTTTAACACCAAAGCGGTTTACTCCTTTCATGGGCGATACCTTTAGGTACACAAAGTCACCTACTTCAAACTCGATTGGCTTTCTTCTTCGGTCAGCATAGCTTTTCTGTCTAGCTTGGGCAGCTCTCATGTGTTGTTGGATCAGGAGAACTTGCTTTTCGGCTTCCTTGACAAAGTCAATTCCGTAGTGCCTCCTTTCGCCAGGTTCGACCCAGTTTAAAGGAGTTCTACATTTGCGGTCATACAAGGCTTCGAAAGGAGCCATTTGGATACTCTCTTGATAACTATTGTTGTATGAGAATTCAGCTAAGGGTAGCCATTTCTCCCATGCACCCTTGGAAGATATAACACATGCCCTCAACATATCCTCTAGAATCTGATTCACACGCTCAGTTTGACCGGAGGTTTGAGGATGATAGGCTGAACTGCGAACCAATTTTGTACCAAGGACTGAATGCAGATGCTCCCAAAAGCGAGCAGTGAACTGAGGACCTCTATCAGAAATAATAGTGCGGGGCACTCCGTGCAATTTAACTATCTGAGAGAAGTACAACTCAGCATAGTCGGAGGGCCGGTATGTAGAGTGTACAGGAATAAAATGAGCTGATTTAGTCAAACGGTCAACAATCACCCATATAGAGTTGTGTCCTTTTTGAGTAAGGGGAAGTCCAACAATGAAATCCATGCTGATTTCTGCCCACTTCCAACCTGGAACCGATAAAGGTTGCAATAAACCTGCAGGTTTGAGGTGAACTGCCTTTACCCTGCAGCAAGTATCACACCTAGCAACATAAGCTGCTATCTCTTTCTTCATTTTGGTCCACCAGAAACGAGGTCTCAAGTCTTGGTACATCTTGCTACTACCCGGGTGAATGGACAATTTGGAAGAGTGAGCTTCTTCTAAGATTTTGTTGCGTAGGTCACGATCTTTAGGTACAACTAATCGATTGTCAAACCATAGTACACCTTTCTCATCTACTCGGAAATGCTTGGTGTCTTGCTCTTGCATTTTTCTTTTGATATGGAAAATACCCGGATCAGATTTTTGGAGCTCTATGATTTGACTTTCTAACGAGCAACTGACTATGATGTTGTGTAAGACCACAGGATGCAATAAATTGAAGCCTTCCTCTAGAAGAGGTCGAATATGTTGTTTCCAGCTGAGAGCATCGGCTACAACATTGGCTTTACCTGGGTGATAGTGCACTTCTAAATTGTAGTCCTTTATCAACTCCAACCATCTTCTTTGTCTCATGTTCAATTCGGGTTGAGTGAATATATATTTGAGGCTCTTATGGTCAGTGTAGATGTGACAAAGATTACCCAACAGATAGTGTCTCCAGAGTTTCAATGCATGTACAACTGCTGCTAACTCTAGATCATGAGTAGGGTAGTTGGCTTCATGTTTCCTCAGCTGCCGAGAAGCATAGGCAATAACTCGGCCTTCTTGCATAAGCACACAACCTAGGCCAGTGCCAGATGCATCACAAAAGACATCAAATGGCTTTTCAACGTCAGGCTGTGCCAGAACAGGAGCGGTGGTCAGCAAATGGCATAGAGCGGTGAAAGCAACTTCACACTCCTCGGACCACACAAACTTCACATCTTTTTGCAGTAGCTTGGTCATAGGCTTAGCTATTTTGGAAAAGTCTGGAATAAAGCGCCGATAATATCCAGCTAGACCGAGAAAACTCCGGACTTCATGCACTGAAGTTGGGGCCTTCCAGTCGAGAACCTCTTGCACCTTTGACGGGTCAACAGAAATACCCTCTTCGGATAAAATATGGCCTAAGAAAGGCACTTTCTTCAGCCAAAACTCGCACTTGCTGAACTTGGCATAAAGCTGATGTTCTAGCAATCTAGTGAGTACAATCCGAAGGTGCTTCTCATGTTCTTGTGCATTTTCAGAATACACCAAAATATCATCGATGAACACCACCACAAACTTATCCAGTTCAGGCATGAACACCGAATTCATCAGGTACATGAAATGAGCAGGGGCATTAGTCAGACCAAAGGACATGACTAAATACTCATACAACCCATACCTGGTAGAGAAAGCCGTTTTAGGAATATCTTCACGTCGGATCTTGATTTGATGATACCCAGATCTCAGATCAATTTTGGAGAATACTTTGGCCTTGGCTAATTGATCAAACAGTATATCAATGCGAGGCAACGGATACTTATTTTTAATGGTCACGGCATTCAGCGGACGATAGTCTACACACATACGTAGAGACTTGTCCTTCTTCTTGACAAAGAGAGCCGGACAACCCCATGGAGAAGAGCTAGGCCGAATAAGACCTTTCTCAAGCAGTTCTTGCAATTGCTTTTTCAACTCTGCCAACTCATTGGGTGGCATTCGATAGGGCCTTCTAGAGATAGGTGCGGTACCCGGAATTAGATCAATTTTAAACTCAATGTCTCTGTCCGGCGGCAATCTGGGCAGGTCCTATGGAAAAACATCTGGAAAATCACACACTACCGGAATTTCTGCCACAGTGAGGGGTCTGATAGCATTAGTAGTGTGGCGAATGTCATCGCTCTTGGGAAGTTGGACCAAGAAGGCTTCTTTACTATCAGGCTCTCGCAACATAACTACCCTCGTGGAGGTGTCTATTAGTACCTCATTATTTTTCATCCAATTCATCCCTAAAATAACATCTATGCCCAAGCCCGGCAGAATTACCAGATTTGCTGAAAAGTTACGACCCTCAATAGCAATATTCACATCCTTCACTAATTGATTTGTGGAAATTTGGTTCCCAGCAGCACTAATGCAAAACTTGCCACTGTCAAGATCAACTACACGCTGCCCATGCTTAGATGCAAATGCTTGACTCATAAATGAATGCGAAGCTCCAGAATCAAACAAGACAACTGCAGGGTGTTGATTTACAAGGAACATACCAGCAGTGACCGCTTCTCCTTCCGGAATTTCTTCAACCGTGTTGTAGTGTACATGACCCATACGGTTGCTGCCTCCAGCTGCCGGGTTTCTCTTAAGATAAGGGCAATCTCTCGCCCAATGACCAACTTGCTTGCAATTGAAGCAGGGACGGTTGTCAGGAGGATTCTTGGGACCTCCTTGACCCGTGGCACCTCTTGGAAGAGCAACTGTGAAGGACTTGCGAACTCCCGTCTTCACATTTGACTTTTTCTGCGGTGGCCTATACCTTGTCACAGCATTGGGTGGACGATAGGCCGGTTTACTTGCCACTGGAGCCTTGGACTGTGAAGCACCTGCCTCATAGGCCCTCTTGCGGTTCTTGGACGCGGCATACACGACATTGGAGTTCTCTTGAGTCAATGCATCACTCACAAACTCATTAAAGGTGGTACTCTTGTTACCAGCCATGTTCTTGGACAACTTGGGTCACAACCCTCTTTTGAAACTTGCGAGTTTCTTGGCTTCGGTGTCAACCATCTCAGGAGCATAGCGAGACAAATTGTTAAAAGCATGAAGATATTCGGTCAAGGTTTTAGTGCCTTGCGTCAGGTTCATGAACTCGGTGTGCTTGATAGTCATTAAGCCTTGTGGAATATAAGTGTTCCTGAAAGCAGTTTAGAACTGGTCCCAGGTTACAACAGCATTGGCGGGCAAGCTAGTCCTGTAATGACTCCACCAAACACCCGCTTTGCCCTCCAACTGGTCGGCTGCATATTCCGCCTTTAGCTCTTCGGTTAACCTCAGCAAACGGAATTTCTGTTCAAGAGTGTTAAGCCACTCATCAGCTTCTAGAGGTTCAACAGCCTCCTTGAACAACGGCGGCTTGGTGTCCTAGAAATCCTTGAAACTGCTGTACTGATTAGCCTCTCCACCTTGGCGGGCATGGCGACCACCCCGGTTCTGTTGCGCCATAGTTTGCATGGCCTCATTGAGCATACGCTGGCCCTCAACAAGAGCTGCCAACAGCTCAGTAGGCGTAGGCGGGGGAGGAGGTGGTGGTGGCACCTCGTTGTGACCGGAGCGAGTATTGCGAGCCATCTGCACAAGGCATACCAAGCGATTATTTCAAGCGACAAATATAATTGTCATGAACTTCAATTGCTGCCATACGGAATTTAATGAAGTAAATTCACATAATTCAAGCCGCAGTAATCCATGTACAATAAGAAAATATCTGCCATGACACTTGGTTAATCTCGCGATCAATTTCAGCCACACCTTCTCAAAGATTAAGGACATTGCAGAAAATTATTTAGGCTCAACATAAAACATGGAGCATCACAAATAAGTGCATAGGGTTACATAGAGTCATTGTCACAACTTAAGGGTTTACAGGAGGGGCACCATGGCCAAATACATAGAGTCTCAACTAAATTTCAGATTACATGTCCATTGCACAAAGAGATGGAAACTAATACATGATCATAACCTCATCACTAGGCTACATATCTTCCTCGGATTCTCCATTAGAAACGATGCCATCATCCTGATCTTCCTCACTAGGAGCTTCTTCATGATTAAAAGGGGCTGGATGTGGAATAGGATTTATGATATTATTTAAGCGGTGGACATCTAATTGCAACTCAGCAATCCTAGTAATCAGCTCTTCCTCTCTCATTTCAGCATGGAACAAGGCTCTAACTCTAGCAGCTTCTCTATTTTCAGCCAAGCGCATAGCCTCATCCCTCTCTCTAGTCATTTGCATCATGCGGGCTTGTGCTTCATTGCGCTCTCTAACTGCGTTCGCAACTTGATTGCGGCGGGCTTGCAAAGCGGTGTGATAGTTTTGGATTTCAGTTTGTGCATCCATAAAAGCCTTGCGGTGCTTCCGCACTCTCTTGCGCAGTTTGCGCTGCCCAACCTGAGCTTGCTGAAGCGCTAGCATGGCATCTATGTAAGTGTCCTGGCGCACATAGTACAGCTTAAGTACCGCTAGCATGGCACTCATGGCAGGGCTAGAACTATACCCTAGCAAGGTTTCTCTCATATCTAAAGACTCATTCCCAACCTGGGACACAAATGTGTCAGTCACACTCACTCTGGGAACGGATCCTGCTGGACCATTCACCAGCTCATCACCATGCTCTTGGCAAATTTCTAGCAAAACCTCCAGGGCTGCTACTTGGGCACCCTCCCAAGGAGTTTGGCCATCACAGTCAACTAACCAACCTAGCCACTGTGGGTTATTGGGACAAGGGGGAACTATAATTTGGACATCTACCCAAGGTAAGGCCCCTACATGCTCAGCCTCGGTCCAAGTGTACTTAGGTGGTTCCTCATACCCAACTGAACTTAGCACTCTCCACAACAAGGTAGGAGTGCCAAACATGTCCAGGAAAGTCTCACTCGCGTGCGGGGCTGCCATCTGTAGAAAGACCACATTTGAGTAAGGGAGATTAATTACAAGGAGAGATAAAGAATCGTATTTTCAAAATTAGATACCCAAGTATTGCATAAAGAATGTATGAATGATTCATGATGCATGCACGTTCCATACGTCCTTTCCAAACTTAGAACAAAATTTTAACGGTATAGTCGGTGGCATCCATACGTGCACTCTTTATACGTAACTACACGGTCTACACATTTCGTTGTTAGTGTACCTGCAAAAGATTTCATTTCAGCCCAGCCCCACAGTAGTATAAGTACAGAAATGTAAATCTAATCGACAATCAATCAAGCTAGGTACTCCGGTATATATTCCCGAACATATACCGCAGCACACTACCCATTTGGGATACACCCATACGTACATCAAATATGTACTCATGGCTGCACCTACTACCCACAATTAAGTACCTTCATATATACATGTGTGAAACATGTAAATATTCCAGTAACCACAGCTAACACTCCCCTAGACCGACGGTTGGACGGTCATGCTCTCACAGCTCACACTTACCGTAGCGTAGAGGCATATAGGTCCATACATTACCACTCAAGCAAGTGGCATCCATACAATTTCACGCCGTATGGACGACGAAAGAAAACAAATAATGCTTACCATGGCGTAGAGGTATGTGATCCATTCATTACCACTTAAGGAAGCGGTATCCATATAATTGCACGCCATATGGACGACGAAAAGAAAAACCCCCATGTTAGTAATATTAAGCCACCTAGGAGTCCTTATATGGGCATAAAGGTTATGACCACTGGCATGGTATAGGTTATCAAAATATTTTTAAAACAGCCCTACATATAGCCTAATTTTGCCAAATTAGCTTAGGAAAACCAATTTCATTTGTTTTTAAATACATCTATGATGGTTAAATGCTTAATCTTGCTCTGATGCCAGCTATAACAGAACCGTCCAATTTATAAGACTTCAAGTGAATTAGCGACCGCAGAGGCAGTCAAGCCAATGGACTTGAACCCATATAAACCCGGTAGTCTGACGAAATCTCAAAAGACCTCGATTCAACCAACATACAACCAAGATCGTACATGATCAAGCATCACCATCACAGATTACAACATTCAACACAGAACATAGTTTTACATCACATCAGAGTTGAAACAGGTTATTACAAACCATAGCAGTAGCGGAAACAAAGTAGTTTTGAAACAACAACAACCCAGTTTATAATACATGCCAGATCCAGGGTCAAGTCCCAACAAAAGCATAACCGGAGGTAGAGAAGTGATCACGCACCATGATCTACTCAT
>NC_012878.2:30941361-31003898 GCF_000003195.3 Sorghum bicolor
CAAGTAGTTTTGAAACACAACAACCCAGGTTTATAATACATGCCAGATCCAGGGTCAAGTCCCAACAAAAGCATAACCGGAGGTAGAGAAGTGATCACGCCCATGATCTACTCATCATCCGCAGCTGGGTGATGACAGTTAGCGCAATAGCAGTGATAGACGACATCATCTGCAACAGGGGTAAATAAAACCCTGAGTACGAGAATGTACTCAGCTAGACTTACCCGTCATAAACCAGAAATAAAGTGACACCAAGGAGTATGCAAGGCTGATCTTTGTGGACTGGTTTGACTCATCTTTTGCACAAAAGCCTTTGTTATAAGTAACTCATTTGTCAAATTTCAGCAGCAAGTTTATTACTTAGCAACTATCCACTAGATTAGCACCTGTTCTAAGCATACACTTGAGTCTTTAAGCATTACAATAATAACCATATCCGGATTATCACATAGCCATCATCATTCTCATCATAACCATTAAGTTTATTTAGTGAATTCTACGTTGCCGCTGCCCAAGTCAAGTTCTCACTATCCGGGAGAGACGGCGATTCGAATCGATTCCTATCCAGCTGGAGGGGTATTCCTAACACTCACCTAAGCATACTTCATGACGGCAGCTCGGATCACCTTTAGCACAACTCCGGACCAATTCGCGGGTCCGTACGGCGCCGCACCCCCAGGGACCGCCAATCTGCCAGGGTCAGGACTCTAACCTGACACCTCGGTCTTACGCCATTGACTCCCCGCACATCCTTGCTACCAACCGGGGTGCGCACTTGAACCGAACGGGATATCCGGCTGGAGATGCACTCGTAGGCTTCGCGGTCGGAACGACTTATCCGGCCAACTAAGTGATAGGCATGCGTTCAAGATGACACGGGGACGTACAGCGATTCGGCCC
This sequence comes from Sorghum bicolor, assembly GCF_000003195.3. Taxonomy (NCBI): domain Eukaryota; kingdom Viridiplantae; phylum Streptophyta; class Magnoliopsida; order Poales; family Poaceae; genus Sorghum; species Sorghum bicolor. The sequence goes on from NC_012878.2 coordinate 30,942,262, forward strand.
TTAAACGACACAGACGGGGATAGATTCACACCCAAGACCTCCATGCCTTGTTGCTGCACTATCGTCATCCCGCCCGGTCTCCAGTTCATTATTAACACATGGTTATTTCCACGATAGCAAATATAGCCAACCGTGATCATCATCCACCTAACTCTCGCAGGTGACAGGAAATCACCCGGCTTCTACCGAGCTAAGCATGGCTAAGCATTATTTCGATCCTGGACCTACTTGGGTATTGTTTAAGGTGGACAAGGTAGTCATTATGCAGCAAGGGTGTCATATCAACGCCTACCACTTAATGCAACAATATATAACCATAGTCATTTGGTAACGGATTATGATAATAAAATAGTAGGAGACTTATAATGCTCCGGGGCTTGCCTTCAACGTAGGTAGAGGGACGGTGGTCAGGGCACTCCGGCAAATCCTCCTCCTCCTCAGCTCCTTGAGGCAGCTCCCCTTGCTGTCCTTCCGGCTCCGGCAACTCGTACTCCAGTACCGTCACTCCTTTGGGTACACCTATGGATGCATGACAAGGAGATGAATATAGGGAATGCACATATGATGTATGATGTCATGATGAAGAGCCAAAGGGACATAAACAAGGTAAAACATGAGCATAAACTCTAAGAATAAGTGAGTCATGGAATAACAAGTAAATGCATACTTCTTTTCTGGTAGAGAGACTAAATAGACAAGTTAAACAAGTCCTAGCTACTCTTACCCAGTCACTGGTTTAGTAGACAAACCAACCAGTCACAAGTTTCAGCTATAACTCGAGTATCACTTAACCAAATTAAGCAAGTAAGCACTTTCTGGAAAGCTTAACAAATTGTCTACAATTTACTTTTAGACATCCCAGCATGATTCCCAACCCAAATATGCTAAAACATACAAAGTTGGCTGGCTGCTCTGGAAATTCCAGAGAGCAAGCACTTCGTAGCAGCTACTTGAAATATGCATAACTTTTAAACTACACAACCAATTGCTATGAAATTTGGACACGAAGTAGATTGGTAAGTTAGCTACAAGTTTGTTATAGACAAGTTTCCCAGCAAACATAATCTGCAAGTAGTTCTTACTCATTTGCTATCAGCTGTACAGAAATGCTCTAGGAAAGGCATAAATAGCCAAAAATAATATTTTGCACATATTGAGAATGTATCAAAGGAACAATCCAATTGCACCAATAGGTATAACATATCTAAGAAACACCAGAAAACATTATGGCAAGGTCTAAAACTATTTCTATCATCACCTTTTCCATTTATTTAATTATTAAGGTGATTTAATGAACATATACTCCAAGTGTTCCAAAAATCCTAAGAAAATTACAGAAAGCTACTTATGCTAACATAAGATCACTGTAAAATTTTCAGAACATTTGCATGTACACATTGTGAGGTATGAAAATCACAAGCTAGTAAAGGCATGCAAGGCATAAATGTAAAACCCTATCCAAAAGTGTCAAACAACAGATTTCAGATTTTTCCTTGTTTTGTCTACTCATAAGTACAACACTCAGCAAGTTTCACCATAAAAGCAGTTATACTTTAATTATCAAAAATACCACAAGATTCTCCTATTTAAGCAAGGATTAATTTTAACTTCTTAACCAGGCTTCCAAAAATCATGAAAAATTTACCAGAGCCTATTCATCACAAAAGTAACAACTCCCTAAATTTGCATGGCCAGCAGATCAATAGATCTCAAGATAAAATTACCCACTGAAAAACCAAGATTAATTTATATCTATTTATTTCTGCAAAAACATAGCATGTTTTATATTTTTATTAAAAACTAGACTTATGCTGGAACCCAACAAAATTGGAAGCACCACATTTGGATCTCTAAAACTCCAGATATTAATTTTACAAAATCAGCTTTGGCTCTGCAAAACAGTGAACCAGAGAGAGACACAGAGAGACTGACGTCCGGGACCCGCGTGTCAGTGAGACAGAGGCAGGGGAGACGCTCGTCGCCGGCGAAGCTCGACGACGGCGAGGTCTCGGCCGGATCCAAGGGCACCTACGTGTTCCTCTCATCGAGGCGACTCTGTTGACCTACATTACGCACGCTCTACTGGACTCTAGGGTGCTCGCCGTCGGGAATGGCGGAGCGGCGGCGCTGCGCGGCGATACGCCGGCGGATCCAGGCAATGGCGACGCGGTAGAGGTTCACGCCGAGCATCAGTGAACTAAGGGGAAGCGATAGGAACAAGAATGGAGGAAAATGGTGGAGCAGAGAAGCCTGGCCACGTTGCCGGTGATCTCTGCGAACTCCGGCGAGGCGGAGCTCGCGACGGAGATGACAATGTGACCTCACCGGTGCTCGGCTAAGGGAATGGAGTGGACGTCGAGGTAGAGGACGTCAAGGCGGACCTCCGGACGGACTGGCTTGGCCGGAGACGCGGTGGAACGGCCGAAGGAGCTCGCCGAAGCACGGCGGAGCTTCCTGAGGCGACGGCGGAGCGAAATGGGAGGCAGTGAGCGAGTGGAGAGCGCGTCTGAGGCGTCCACTCGGTGCGTGGCGGCTTAGGGACGTCGTGGGAGCTGACAGGCGGGGTCGTCGATGGCGTACGGTTGACACCTGGCCGGACACACGGCTGCGGACGGCTTCTGATGAAACTGAATCGGGCGATTCAGTCGTCGTCGACCGTGTCTGAAACCGGAAGTTCACCGACGTTTTACTCTCAGCTCACTCGATGGTTTTGGCTCAAACTTGTTCCTTTGGACAGAGCTACACGAGTTCTACAACTTTGGTTACAAGATCAAAGTCTAACTCGGTCTGGATTTCAAACTACAAGGCTCCCAATCACCCCTGGTCGAAACTGCACGATCCAATACTTAGCCAAATTTGGCTAAGTATGAAATCAGCCCTAATTTTTGGCTTGTGAGCAATTTTTGAATGTGTTCCAAGCTTTTTCATAAAAAGTCATCAACATAACTTTTGTAGCTTATGAAATTCTCTACAACTTTGCTTCATGTGTCAAAGACATGCAAGGTCTCTAACACCAGTTTCATAAAACAACTTTGAAAAGAGGTCTAGGAGTCAAAATAAGCCATTCTAGGTTTAACCCTAACCTAGGGGCATTTTTGGCCAAAACCTTCAACATGAACTTTGTTCCAAATGATATTCCAAACATGATTGAAGTATTTTGGAAGACAATGTACACTTATTTGCATTGGTTACCCCTTATAGTCACTCAATTCACTTCACACAAGCAATTCAACCATACATGGTATGCATAATATGACATGTGATCATGATAGATGCTTATGAATGAGCATGATGATGCTTATGTTAATGCAATGCTCATGGTTAACATGCAAGCTAACACTTGGAGTGTTACAGCCCTCCCCCCTTACAAAAATCTCGTCCCGAGATTTGAAAGACGTACCACTTTTCGTAGAACGAGGGGTAAGTTACTTGTAAATAGTCTTCCCTTTCCCAAGTGGCATCTCCCTCATTTTGACGGTTCCACAAAATTCTAAAAAGTTTGATCACTCTTCCACGAGTCACTCGTTCTTTGACATCGAGAACTTGTACGGGCTTTTCTTCATAAGATAGGTCTGACTGTAACTTGATATCTCTTGTTTCAACTCTCTCTTCGGGCACACGAAGACACTTCTTAAGTTGAGACACGTGGAATACAGGGAAAATAGCTCTCATTTCGGGAGGAAGTTGCACTTTGTAGGCTACCTTACCACTCTTCTCAATGATTTGGTAGGGACCCACATATCTAGGGGCAAGCTTTCTTTTAACACCAAAGCGGTTTACTCCTTTCATGGGCGATACCTTTAGGTACACAAAGTCACCTACTTCAAACTCGATTGGCTTTCTTCTTCGGTCAGCATAGCTTTTCTGTCTAGCTTGGGCAGCTCTCATGTGTTGTTGGATCAGGAGAACTTGCTTTTCGGCTTCCTTGACAAAGTCAATTCCGTAGTGCCTCCTTTCGCCAGGTTCGACCCAGTTTAAAGGAGTTCTACATTTGCGGTCATACAAGGCTTCGAAAGGAGCCATTTGGATACTCTCTTGATAACTATTGTTGTATGAGAATTCAGCTAAGGGTAGCCATTTCTCCCATGCACCCTTGGAAGATATAACACATGCCCTCAACATATCCTCTAGAATCTGATTCACACGCTCAGTTTGACCGGAGGTTTGAGGATGATTGGCTGAACTGCGAACCAATTTTGTACCAAGGAGTGAATGCAGATGCTCCCAAAAGCGAGCAGTGAACTGAGGACCTCTATCAGAAATAATAGTGTGGGGCACTCCGTGCAATTTAACTATTTGAGAGAAGTACAACTCAGCATAGTCGGAGGGCCGGTATGTAGAGTGTACAGGAATAAAATGAGCTGATTTAGTCAAACGGTCAACAATCACCCATATAGAGTTGTGTCCTTTTTGAGTAAGGGGAAGTCCAACAATGAAATCCATGCTGATTTCTGCCCACTTCCAACCTGGAACCGATAAAGGTTGCAATAAACCTGCAGGTTTGAGGTGAACTGCCTTTACCCTGCAGCAAGTATCACACCTAGCAACATAAGCTGCTATCTCTTTCTTCATTTTGGTCCACCAGAAACGAGGTCTCAAGTCTTGGTACATCTTGCTACTACCCGGGTGAATGGACAATTTGGAAGAGTGAGCTTCTTCTAAGCTTTTATTGCGTAGGTCACGATCTTTAGGTACAACTAAGCGTATGGTATGTTCCATGCAAACCGTGTACCTATCTTGTATCAAGATTAGAACTATCTCCAAACAGACAGAACCAAGATTCCACATGAGCCTCATCACCAAGGAGTACCATCGCGTTCGTCCAAAATAGTTTCTTAGCCTATGGTGCATTAGGCACAAACCGTGTACCTATCTTGCACCGAAACTAACACTATCTCCAAAGAGACCGAAGTGAGATTCTATATGACACACGTCATCTAGGAGTTCTATTAGGTGCTTCCAAATATATTTTGAAGCATATGGTACTTTCGATGCAATTCGTGCACCTATCTTGCATCAAGATTAGCACTACCTCCAAACAAAGCAAACTGAGCTTCCACTTGAGCCCCTTTACCCAGGAGTATCATCGGGTGCATCCAAAATGGTTTCTTAGACTATGATGCATTAGGCACAAACTGTGTACCTATCTTGCACCAAAACTAACTCTGTCTCCAAACAGACCAAAGCAAGATTCTATATGACACATGTCATCTAGGAGTTCTATTGGGGTGCGTCTAAATGGATTTCTTAGCATATGGTATGTTCCATGCAAACCGTGCACCTATCTTGCATCAAGATTAGCACTATCTCCAAACAGATCGAACCGACCTTCCACTTGAGCCTCTTCACCTAGGAGTACCATCGGGAACTTCCACAACGATTTCTGAGCCTATGGTGCACTGGGCACAAACCATGCAACTATCTTACACCGAAACTAATACTATCTCCAACTGGACTGAAGCGAGATTCCATATGATACACTTCATCTAGTAGTTCCATTGGGTGCATCTACAGTTCCATAGGGTGTGTCCAAATTGATTTCTGAGCATATGGTATATTCCACGCAAACCGTGCACCTATCTTGCATCAAGATTAGAACTATCTCCAAACAGATAGAACCAAGATTCCACATGAGCCTCTTCACCAAGGAGTACCATCGCGTGCGTCCAAAATAGTTTCTTAGCCTATGGTGCATTAGGCACAAACCGTGTACCTATCTTGCACCGAAACTAACACTATCTCCAAAGAGACCGAAGTGAGATTCTATATGACACACGTCATCTAGGAGTTCTATTGGATGCTTCCAAATATATTTCGAAGCATATGGTACGTTCGATGCAATTCGTGCACCTATCTTGTATCAAGATTAGCACTATCTCCAAACAAAGCAAACTGAGCTTCCACTTGAGCCCCTTTACCCAGGAGTATCATCGGGTGCATCCAAAATGGTTTCTTAGCCTATGATGCATTAGGCGCAAACTGTGTACCTATCTTGCACCAAAACTAACTCTGTCTACAAACAGACCAAAGCGATATTCTATAGGACACATGTCATCTAGGAGTTCTATTGGGGTGCGTCTAAATGGATTTCTTAGCATATGGTATGTTCCATGCAAACCGTGCACCTATCTTGCATCAAGATTAGCACTATCTCCAAACAGATCGAAGCGACCTTCCACTTGAGCCTCTTCACCTAGGAGTACCATCGGGAACTTCCACAACGATTTCTGAGCCTATGGTGCACTGGGCTCAAACCATGCAACTATCTTGCACCGAAACTAGTACTATCTCCAACTGGACCGAAGCGAGATTCCATATGATACACTTCATCTAGTATTTCCATTGGGTGTGTCTACAGTTCCATCGGCTGTGTCCAAATTGATTTCTGAGCATATGGTATGTTCCACGCAAACCATGCACCTATCTTGCATCAAGATTAGAACTATCTCCAAACACACAGAACCAAGATTCCACATGAGCCTCATCACCAAGGAGTACCATCGTGTGCGTCCAAAATAGTTTCTTAGCCTATGGTGCATTGGATACAAACTGTGTACCTATCTTGCACCGAAACTAACACTATCTCCAAAGAGACTGAAGTGAGATTCTATGTGACACACGTCATCTAGGAGTTCTATTGGGTGCATCCAAATATATTTCGAAGCATATGGTACGTTCGGTGCAATTCGTGCACCTATCTTGCATCAAGATTAGCACTATCTCCAAACAAAGCAAACTGAGCTTCCACTTGAGCCTCTTCACCTAGGAGTACCATCGGGGAACTTCCACAACGATTTCTGAGCCTATGGTGCACTGGGCACAAACCATGCAACTATCTTGCACCGAAACTAATACTATCTCCAACTGGACCGAAGCGAGATTCCATATGATACACTTCATCTAGTAGTTCCATTGGGTGCATCTACAGTTCCATCGGGTGTGTCCAAATTGATTTCTGAGCATGTGGTATGTTCCATGCAAACCGTGCACCTATCTTGCATCAAGATTAGAACTATCTCCAAGCAGACAGAACCAAGATTCCACATGGGCCTCTTCACCAAGGAGTACCATCGCGTGCGTCCAAAATAGTTTCTTAGCCTATGGTGCATTAGGCACAAACCGTGTACCTATCTTGCACCGAAACTAACACTATCTCCAAAGAGACCGAAGTGAGATTCTATATGACACACGTCATCTAGGAGTTCTATTGGGTGCTTCCAAATATATTTCGAAGCATATGGTACGTTCGATGCAATTCGTGCACCTATCTTGCATCAAGATTAGCACTATCTCCAAACAAAGCAAACTGAGCTTCCACTTGAGCCCCTTTACCCAGGAGTATCATCGGGTGCATCCAAAATGGTTTCTTAGCCTATGATGCATTAGGCGCAAACTGTGTACCTATCTTGCACCAAAACTAACTCTGTCTCCAAACAGACCAAAGTGAGATTCTATATGACACATGTCATCTAGGAGTTCTATTGGGGTGCGTCTAAATAGATTTCTTAGCATATGGTATGTTCCATGCAAACCGTGCACCTATCTTGCATCAAGATTAGCACTATCTCCAAATAGATCGAAGCGACCTTCCACTTGAGCCTCTTCACCTAGGAGTACCATCGGGAACTTCCACAACGATTTCTGAGCCTATGGTGCACTGGGCACAAACCATGCAACTATCTTGCACCGAAACTAATATTATCTCCAACTGGACTGAAGCGAGATTCCATATGATACACTTCATCTAGTATTTCCAATGGGTGCATCTACAGTTCCATCGGGTGTGTCCAAATTGATTTCTGAGCATATGGTATGTTCAATGCAAACCGTGCACCTATCTTGCATCAAGATTAGAACTATCTCCAACCAGATAGATCCAATATTCCACATGAGCCTCTTCACCAAGGAGTACCATCACGTGCGTCCAAAATAGTTTCTTAGCCTATGGTGCATTAGGCACAAACCGTGTACCTATCTTGCACCGAAACTAACACTATCTCCAAAGAGACCGAAGTGAGATTCTATATGACATACGTCATCTAGGAGTTCTATTGGGTGCTTCGAAATATATTTCGAAGCATATGGTACGTTCGATGCAATTCGTGCACCTATTTGGCATCAAGATTAGCACTATCTCCAAACAAAGCAAACTGAGCTTCCACTTGAGCCCCTTTACCCAGGAGTATCATCGGGTGCATCAAAAATGGTTTCTTAGCCAATGATGCATTAGGCGCAAACTGTGTACCTATCTTGCACCAAAACTAACTCTGTCTCCAAACAGACCAAAGCGAGATTCTATATGACACATGTCATCTAAGAGTTCTAGTGGGGTGCGTCTAAATGGATTTCTTAGCATATGGTATGTTCCATGCAAACCGTGCACCTATCTTGCATCAAGATTAGTAGTATCTCCGAACAGATCGAACCGACCTTCCACTTGAGCCTCTTCACCTAGGAGTACCATCAGGAATTTCCACAACGATTTCTGAGCCTATGGTGCGCTGGGCTCAAACCATGCAAGTATCTTGCACCGAAACTAATACTATCTCCAACTGGACCGAAGCGAGATTCCATATGATACACTTCATCTAGTAGTTCCATTGGGTGTGTCTACAGTTCCATCGGGTGTGTCCAAATTGATTTTTGAGCATATGGTATGTTCCATGCAAACCGTGCACCTATCTTGCATCAAGATTAGAACTATCTCCAAACAGATAGAACCAAGATTCCACATGAGCCTCTTCACCAAGGAGTACCATCGCGTGCGTCCAAAATAGTTTCTTAGCCTATGGTGCATTAGGCACAAACCGTGTACCTATCTTGCACCGAAACTAAAACTATCTCTAAAGAGACCGAAGTGAGATTCTATATGGCACACGTCATCTAGGAGTTCTATTGGGTGCTTCCAAATATATTTCGAAGCATATGGTACGTTCGATGCAATTCGTGCACCTATCTTGCATCTAGATTAGCACTATCTCCAAACAAAGCAAACTGAGCTTCCACTTGAGCCCCTTTACCCAGGAGTATCATCGGGTGCATCCAAAATGGTTTCTTAGCCTATGATGCATTAGGCGCAAACTGTGTACCTCTCTTGCACCAAAACTAACTCTATCTCTAAATAGACCAAAGCGAGATTCTATATGACACATGTCATCTAGGAGTTCTATTAGGGTGCGTCTAAATGGATTTCTTAGCATATGGTATGTTTCATGCAAACCGTGCACCTATCTTGCATCAAGATTAGCACTGTCTCCAAACAGATCGAACCGACCTTCCACTTGAGCCTCTTCACCTAGGAGTACCATCGGGGAACTTCCACAACGATTTCTGAGCCTATGGTGCACTGGGCACAAACCATGCAACTATCTTGCACCGAAACTAATACTATCTTCAACTGGACCGAAGCGAGATTCCATATGATACACTTCATCTAGCAGTTCCATTGGGTGCATCTACAGTTCCATCGGGTGTGTCCAAATTGATTTCTGAGCATATGGTATGTTCCATGCAAACCGTGCACCTATCTTGCATCAAGATTAGAACTATCTCCAAACAGACAGAACCAAGATTCCACATGAGCCTCTTCACCAAGGAGTACCATCGCGTGCGTCCAAAATAGTTTATTAGCCTATGGTACATTAGGCACAAACCGTGTACCTATCTTGCACCAAAACTAACACTATCTCTAAAGAGACCGAAGTGAGATTCTATATGGCACACGTCATCTAGGAGTTCTATTGGGTGCTTCCAAATATATTTCAAAGCATATGGTACGTTCGATGCAATTCGTGCACCTATCTTGCATCTAGATTAGCACTATCTCCAAACAAAGCAAACTGAGCTTCCACTTGAGCCCCTTTACCCAGGAGTATCATCGGGTGCATCCAAAATGGTTTCTTAGCCTATGATGCATTAGGCGCAAACTGTGTACCTCTCTTGCACCAAAACTAACTCTATCTCTAAATAGACCAAAGCGAGATTCTATATGACACATGTCATCTAGGAGTTCTATTAGGGTGCGTCTAAATGGATTTCTTAGCATATGGTATGTTTCATGCAAACCGTGCACCTATCTTGCATCAAGATTAGCACTGTCTCCAAACAGATCGAACCGACCTTCCACTTGAGCCTCTTCACCTAGGAGTACCATCGGGGAACTTCCACAACGATTTCTGAGCCTATGGTGCACTGGGCACAAACCATGCAACTATCTTGCACCGAAACTAATACTATCTTCAACTGGACCGAAGCGAGATTCCATATGATACACTTCATCTAGCAGTTCCATTGGGTGCATCTACAGTTCCATCGGGTGTGTCCAAATTGATTTCTGAGCATATGGTATGTTCCATGCAAACCGTGCACCTATCTTGCATCAAGATTAGAACTATCTCCAAACAGACAGAACCAAGATTCCACATGAGCCTCTTCACCAAGGAGTACCATCGCGTGCGTCCAAAATAGTTTATTAGCCTATGGTACATTAGGCACAAACCGTGTACCTATCTTGCACCAAAACTAACACTATCTCTAAAGAGACCGAAGTGAGATTCTATATGGCACACGTCATCTAGGAGTTCTATTGGGTGCTTCCAAATATATTTCGAAGCATATGGTACGTTCGATGCAATTCGTGCACCTATCTTGCATCAAGATTAGCACTATCTCCAAACAAAGCAAACTGAGCTTCCACTTGAGCCCCTTTACCCAGGAGCATCATCGGGTGCATCCAAAATGGTTTCTTAGCCTATGATGCATTAGGCGCAAACTGTGTACCAATCTTGCACCATAACTACCTCTGTCTCCAAACAAACCAAAGCGAGATTCTATATGACACATGTCATCTAGGAGTTCTATTGGGGTGCGTCCAAATGGATTTCTTAGCATATGGTATGTTCCATGCAAACCGTGCACCTATCTTGCATCAAGATTAGCACTATCTCCAAACAGATCAAACCGACCTTCCACTTGAGCCTCTTCACCTGGATTATCATCGGGTGCTTCCATAATGGTTTCTGAGCCTATGGTGCATTATGCGCAATCCATGCACCAATCTTGCACCTAAACTAACACTGTCTCCAAACAGATTGAAGCGAGATTCCATATGACACACATGATCTAGGAGTTCTATCGGGTGCGTCCAAATTGTTTTCTGAGAATATGGAACGTTCCATGCAAACCGTACACCTATCTTTCATCAAGGTTAGCACTATCTCCAAACAGACCGAACCGAGCTTTCACTTGAGCCTCTTCACGTAGGAGTACCATCGGGAACTTCCACAACTATTTCTGAGCCTATGGTGCACTGGGCACAAACCATGCAACTATCTTGCACCGAAACTAATACTATCTCCAACTGGACCGAAGCGAGATTCCATATGATACACTTCATCTAGTAGTTCCATTGGGTGCGTCTACAGTTCCATCGTGTGTGTCCAAATTGATTTCTGAGCATATGGTATGTTCCATGCAAACCGTGCACCTATCTTGCATCAAGATTAGAACTATCTCCAAACAGACAGAACCAAGATTCCACATGAGCCTCTTCACCAAGGATTACCATCGCTTGCCTCCAAAATAGTTTCTTAGCCTATGGTGCATTAGGCACAAACCGTGTACCTATCTTGCACCGAAACTAACCCTATCTCCAAAGAGACCGAAGTGAGATTCTATATGACACACGTCATCTTGGAGTTCTATTGGGTGCTTCCAAATATATTTCGAAGCATATGGAACGTTCGATGCAATTCGTGCACCTATCTTGCATCAAGATTAGCACTATCTCCAAACAAAGCAAACTGAGCTTCCACTTGAGCCCCTTTACCCAGGAGTATCATCGAGTGCATCCAAAATGGTTTCTTAGCCTATGATGCATTAGGCGCAAACTGTGTACCTATCTTGCACCAAAACTAACTCTGTCTCCAAACAGACTAAAGCGAGATTCTATATGACACATGTCATCTAGGAGTTCAATTGGGGTGCGTCCAAATGGATTTCTTTGCATATGGTATGTTTCATGCAAACCGTGCACCTATCTTGCATCAAGATTAGCACTATCTCCAAACAGATCGAACCGACCTTCCACTTGAGCCTCTTCACCTAGGATTATCATTGGGTGCTTCCATAATGTTTTTTGAGCCTATGGTGCATTCTGCGCAAACCATGCACCAATCTTGCACCTAAACTAACACTGTCTCCAAACAGATTGAAGCGAGATTCCATATAACACACATGATCTAGGGGTTCTATCAGGTGCGTCCAAATTGATTTATGCGGATATGGTACGTTTCATGCAAACCGTACTCCTATCTTTCATCAAGATTAGCACTATCTCCAAACAGACCGAACCGAGCTTTCACTTGAGCCTCTTCACCGAGGAGTACCATCGGGAACTTCCACAACGGTTTCTGAGCCTATAGTGCACTGGGCACAAACCATGCAACTATCTTGCACCGAAACTAATACTATCTCCAACTGGACCGAAGCGAGATTCCAAATGATATACTTCATCTAGTAGTTCCATTGGGTGCATCTACAGTTCCATCGAGTGTGTTCAAATTGATTTCTGAGCATATAGTATGTTCCATGCAAACCATGCACCTATCTTGCACCAAGATTAGAACTATCTCCAAACAGACAGAACCAAGATTCCACATGAGCCTCTTCACCAAGGAGTACCATCGCGTGCATCCAAAATAGTTTCTTAGCCTATGGTGCATTTGGCACAAACCGTGTACCTATCTTGCACCGAAACAAACACTATCTCCAAAGAGACCGAAGTGAGATTCTATATGACACACGTCATATAGGAGTTTTATTGGGTGCTTCCAAATATATTTCGAAGCATATGGTACGTCCGATGCAATTCGTGCACCTATCTTGCATCAAGATTAGCACTATCTCCAAACAAAACAAACTGAGCTTCCACTTGAGCCCCTTGACCCAGGAGTATCATCGGGTGCATCCAAAATGGTTTCTTAGCCTATGATGCATTAGGCGCAAACTCTGTACCTATCTTGCACCAAAACTAACTCTGTCTCCAAACAGACCAAAGCGAGATTCTATATGACACATGTCATCTAGGAGTTCTATTGGGATGCGTCCAAATAGATTTCTTTGCATATGGTATGTTCCATACAAACCGTGCACCTATCTTGCATCAAGATTAACACTATCTCCAAACAGATCGAACCGACCTTCACTTGAGCCTCTTCACCTAGGATTATCGTTGGGTGCTTCCATAATGGTTTTTGAGCCTATGGTGCATTATGCGCAAACCATGCACCAATGTTGCACCTAAACTAACACTGTCTCCAAACAGATTGAAGCGAGATTCCATATAACACACATGATCTAGGAGTTCTATCGGGTGCGTCCAAATTGATTTCTAAGGATATGGTACATTCCATGCAAACCGTACACCTATCTTTCATCAAGATTAGCACTATCTCCAAACAGACCGAACCAAGCTTTCACTTGAGCCTCTTCACCTAGGAGTACCATCGGGAACTTCCACAACGGTTTCTGAGCCTATAGTGCACTGGGCACAAACCATGCAACTATCTTGCACCGAAACTAATACTATCTCCAACTGGACCGAAGCGAGATTCCATATCATACACTTCATCTAGTAGTTCCATCGAGTGCATCTACAGTTCCATCGGGTGTGTCCAAATTAATTTCTGAGCATATATTATGTTCCATGCAAACCGTGCACCTATCTTGCATCAAGATTAGAACTATCTCCAAACAAACAAAACCAAGATTCCACATGAGCCTCTTCACCAAGGAGTACCATCGCGTGCGTCCAAAATAATTTCTTAACCTATTGTGCATTAGATACAAACCGTGTACCTATCTTGCACCAAAACTAACACTATCTCGAAAGAGACCGAAGTGAGATTCTATATGACACGTCACCTAGGAGTTCTATTGCTTGCTTCCAATTATATTTCTAAGCATATGGTACGTTCGATGCAATTCGTGCACCTATCTTGCATCAAGATTAGCACTATCTCCAAACAAAGCAGACTGAGCTTCCACTTGAGCCCCTTTACCCAGGAGTATCATCGGTTGCATCCAAAATGGTTTCTTAGCCTATGATGCATTAGGCGCAAACTGTGTACCAATCTTGCACCAAAACTACCTCTGTCTCCAAACAAACCAAAGCGAGATTCTATATGACACATGTCATCTAGGAGTTCTATTGGGGTGCGTCCAAATGGATTTCTTAGCATATGGTATGTTCCATGCAAACCGTGCACCTATCTTGCATCAAGATTAGCACTATCTCCAAACAGATCAAACCGACCTTCCACTTGAGCCTCTTCACCTGGATTATCATCGGGTGCTTCCATAATGGTTTCTGAGCCTATGGTGCATTATGCGCAATCCATGCACCAATCTTGCACCTAAACTAACACTGTCTCCAAACAGATTGAAGCGAGATTCCATATGACACACATGATCTAGGAGTTCTATCGGGTGCGTCCAAATTGTTTTCTGAGAATATGGAACGTTCCATGCAAACCGTACACCTATCTTTCATCAAGGTTAGCACTATCTCCAAACAGACCGAACCGAGCTTTCACTTGAGCCTCTTCACGTAGGAGTACCATCGGGAACTTCCACAACTATTTCTGAGCCTATGGTGCACTGGGCACAAACCATGCAACTATCTTGCACCGAAACTATTACTATCTCCAACTGGACCGAAGCGAGATTCCATATGATACACTTCATCTAATAGTTCAATTGGGTGCCTCTACAGTTCCATCGGGTGTGTCCAAATTGATTTCTGAGCATATGGTATGTTCGATGCAAACCGTGCACCTATCTTGCATCAAGATTACAACTATCTCCAAACAGACAGAACCAAGATTCCACATTAGCCTCTTCACTAAGGAGTACCATCGCGTGCATCCAAAATAGTTTCTTAGACTATGGTGCATTAGGCACAAACCGTGTACCTATCTTGCACCAAAACTAACACTATCTCCAAAGAGATCGATGTGAGTTTCTATATGACACACGTCATCTAGGAGTTCTATTGGGTGCTTCCAAATATATTTCGAAGCATATGGTACATTCGATGCAATTCATGCACCTATCTTGCATCAAGATTAGCACTATCTCCAAACAAAGCAAACTGAGCTTCCACTTGAGCCCATTGACCCAGGAGTATCATCGGGTGCATCCAAAATGGTTTCTTAGCCTATGATGCATTAGGCGCAAACTGTGTACCTATCTTGCACCAAAACTAACTCTGTCTCCAAGCAGACTAAAGCGAGATTCTCTATGACACATGTCATCTAGGAGTTCTACTAGGGTGCGTCCAAATGGATTTCTTTGCATATGGTATGTTCCATGCAAACCGTGCAACTATCTTGCATCAAGATTAGCACTATCTCCAAACATATCGAACCGACATTCCACTTGAGCCTCTTCACCTAGGATTATCATTGGGTGCTTCCATAATGTTTTTTTGAGCCTATGGTGCATTATGCGCAAACCCTGCACCTATCTTCCATCAAGATTAGCACTATCTCCAACACAGATCGAATTGACCTTCCACTTGAGCCTCTTCACCTAGGAGTATTGTCGGGTGCTTCCATAATGGTTTCTGAGCCTATGGTGCTTTATGCGCAAACCATGCACCAATCTTGCACCTAAACTAACACTGTCTCCAAACAGATTGAAGCGAGATTCCATATAATACACATGATCTAAGGGTTCTATCGGGTGCGTCCAAATTGATTTCTGAGGATATGGTACGTTCCATGCAAACCATACTCCTATCTTTCATCAAGATTAGCACTATCTCCAAACAGACCGAAATGAGCTTTCACTTGAGCCTCTTCACCTAAGAGTACCATCGGGAACTTCCACAACGGTTTCTGAGCCTATAGTGCACTATGCACAAACCATGCAACTATCTTGCACCGAAACTAATACTATCTCCAACTGGACCGAAGCGAGATTCCAAATGATACACTTCATCTAGTAGTTCCATTGGGTGCATCTACAGTTCCATCGGGTGTGTCCAAATTGATTTCTGAGCATATGGTATGTTCCATGCAAACCGTGCACCTATCTTGCATCAAGATTAGAACTATCTCCAAACAGACAGAACCAAGATTCCACATCAGCCTCTTCACCAAGGAGTACCATTGCGTGCGTCCAAAATAGTTTCTTAGCCTATGGTGCATTAGGCACAAACCGTGTACCTATCTTGCACCGAAACTAACACTATCTCCAAAGAGACCGAAGTGAGATTCTATATGACACACGTCATCTAGGAGTTCTATTGGGTGCTTCCAAATATATTTCGAAGCATATGGTACGTTCGATGCAATTCGTGCACCTATCTTGCATCAAGATTAGCACTATCTCCAAACAAAACAAACTGAGCTTCCACTTGAGCCCCTTTACCCAGGAGTATCATCGGGTGCATCCAAAATGGTTTCTTAGCCTATGATGCATTAGGCGCAAACTGTGTACCTATCTTGCACCAAAACTAACTCTGTCTCCAAACAGACCAAAGCGAGATTGTATATGACACATGTCATCTAGGAGTTCTTTTGGGGTGCGTCCAAATGGACTTCTTTGCATATGGTATGTTCCATGCAAACCGTGCACCTATCTTGCATCAAGATTAACACTATCTCCAAACAGATCGAACCGACCTTCCACTTGAGCCTCTTCACCTAGGATTATCGTTGGGTGCTTCCATAATGGTTTTTGAGCCTATGGTGCATTATGCGCAAACCATGCACCAATCTTACACCTAAACTAACACTGTCTCCAAACAGATTGAAGCGAGATTCCATATAACACACATGATCTAGGAGTTCTATCGGGTGCGTCCAAATTGATTTCTAAGAATATGGTACGTTCCATGCATACCATAGACCAATCTTTCGTCAAGATTAGCACTATCTCCAAACAGACCGAACCGAGCTTTCACTTGAGCCTCTTCACCTAGGAGTACCATCGGGAACTTCCACAACGGTTTCTGAGCCTATAGTGCACTGGGCACAAACCATGCAACTATCTTGCACCGAAACTAATACTCTCTCCAACTGGACCGATGCGAGATTCCATATGATACACTTCATCTAGTAGTTCCATCGAGTGCATCTACAGTTCCATCGGGTGTGTCCAAATTAATTTCTAAGCATATGGTATGTTCCATGCAAACCGTGCACCTATCTTGCATCAAGATTAGAACTATCTCCAAACAAACAAAACCAAGATTCCACATGAGCCTCTTCACCAAGGAGTACCATCGCGTGCGTCCAAAATAGTTTCTTAGCCTATTGTGCATTAGGCACAAACCGTGTACCTATCTTGCACCGAAACTAACACTATCTCCAAAGAGACCGAAGTGAGATTCTATATGACACACGTCATCTAGGAGTTCTATTGGTTGCTTCCAAATATATTTCTAAGCATATGGTACGTTTGATGCAATTCGTGCACCTATCTTGCATCTAGATTAGCTCTATCTCCAAACAAAGCAAACTGAGCTTCCACTTGAGCCCCTTTACCCAGGAGTATCATCGGTTGCATCCAAAATGGTTTCTTAGCCTATGATGCATTAGGCGCAAACTGTGTACCTATCTTGCACCAAAACTAACTCTGTCTCCAAACAAACCAAAGCGAGATTCTATATGACACATGTCATCTAGGAGTTCTATTAGGGTGCGTCCAAATGGATTTCTTAGCATATGGTGTTCCATGCAAACCGTGCACCTATCTTGCATCAAGATTAGCACTATCTCCAAACAGATCAAACTGACCTTCCACTTGAGCCTCTTCACATGGATTATCGTCGGGTGCTTCCATAATGGTTTCTGAGCCTATGGTGCATTATGCGCAGTCCATGCACCAATCTTGCACCTAAACTAACACTGTCTCCAAACAGATTGAAGTGAGATTCCATATGACACACATGATCTAGGAGTTCTATCGGGTGCATCCAAATTGATTTCTGAGAATATAGTACATCCCATGCAAACCGTACACCTATCTTTCATCAAGGTTAGCACTATCTCCAAACAGACCGAACCGAGCTTTCACTTGAGCCTCTTCACCTAGGAGTACCATCAGGAACTTCCACAACGGTTTCTGAGCCTATGGTGCACTGGGCACAAACCATGCAACTATCTTGCACCGAAACTAATACTATCTCCAACGGGACTGAAGCGAGATTCCATATGATACACTTCATCTAGTAGTTCCATCGGGAGCATCTACAGTTCCATCGGGTGTGTCCAAATTGATTTCTGAGCATATGGTATGTTCCATGCAAACCGTGCACCTATCTTGCATCAAGATTAGAACTATCTCCAAACAAACAGAACCAAGATTCGACATGAGCCTCTTCATCAAGGAGTACCATCGCGTGCGTCCAAAATAGTTTCTTAGCCTATGGTGCATTTGGCACAAACCGTGTACCTATCTAGCACCAAAACTAACACTATCTCCAAAGAGACCGAAGTGAGATTCTATATGACACACATCATCTAGGAGTTCTATTTGGTGCTTCCAAATATATTTCTAAGCATATGGTACGTTCGATGCAATTCGTGCACCTATCTTGCATCAAGATTAGCACTATCTCCAAACAAAGCAAAGTGAGCTTCCACTTGAGCCCCTTTACCCAGGACTATCATCGAGTGCATCCAAAATGGTTTCTTAGCCTATGATGCATTAGGCGCAAACTGTGTACCTATCTTGCACCATACCTACCTCTGTCTCGAAATAGACCAAAGCAAGATTCTATATGACACTTGTCATCTAGAAGTTCTATTAGGGTGCGTCCAAATGGATTTCTTAGCATATGGTATGTTCCATGGAAACCATGCACCTATCTTGCATCAAGATTAGCACTATCTCCAAATAGATCGAACCAAACTTCCACTTGAGCCTCTTCACCTAGGATTATCATCGGGTGCTTCCATAATGGTTTCTGAGCCTATGGTGTATTAAGCGCAAACCATGCACCAATCTTGCACCTAAACTAACACTGTCTCCAAACAGATTGAAGCGCGATTCCATATGACACACATGATCTAGGAGTTCTATCGGGTGCGTCCAAATTGATTTATGAGAATATGGTATGTTCCACGCAAACCGTACACCTATCTTTCATCAAGATTAGCACTATCTCTAAACAGACCGAACCGAGCTTTCACTTGAGCCTCTTCACCTAGGAGTACCATCGGGAACTTCCACAACGATTTCTGAGCCTATGGTGCACTAGGCACAAACCATGCAACTATCTTGCACCGAAACTAATACTATCTCCAACTGGACTGAAGCGAGATTCCATATGATACACTTCATTTAGTAGTTCCATCGGGTGCATCTACAGTTCCATCGGGTGTGTCCAAATTGATTTCTGAGCATATGGTATGTTCCATGCAAACCGTGCACCTATCTTGCATCAAGATTGGAACTATCTTCAAACAGACAGAACCAAGGTTCCACATGAGCCTCTTCACCAAGGAGTACCATCGCGTGCGTCAAAAATAGTTTCTTAGCCTATGGTGCATTTGGCACAAACCGTGTACCTATCTTGCACCGAAACTAACACTATCTCCAAAGAGACTGAAGTGAGATTCCATATGACACACATCATCTAGGAGTTCTATTTGGTGCTTCCAAATATATTTCTAAGCATATGGTACGTTCGATGCAATTCGTGCACCTATCTTGCATCAAGATTAGCACTATCTCCAAACAAAGCAAACTGAGCTTCCACTTGAGCCCCTTTACCCAGGAGTATCATCGAGTGCATCCAAAATGGTTTCTTAGCCTATGATGCATTAGGCGCAAACTGTGTACCTATCTTGCACCAAAACTAACTCTGTCTCCAAATAGACCAAAGCAAGATTCCATATGACACATGTCATCTAGGAGTTCTATTGGGATGCATCCAAATGGATTTCTTAGCATATGGTATGTTCTATGAAAACTGTGCACCTATCTTGCATCAAGATTAGCACTATCTCCAAATAGATCGAACCGACCTTCCACTTGAGCCTCTTCACCTAGGAGTACTATCGGGTGCTTCCACAATGGTTTCTGAGCCTATGGTGCATTATGCGCAAACCATGCACCAATCTTGCACCTAAACTGTATCCAAACAGATTGAAGCGAGATTTCAAATGACACACATGATCTAGGAGTTCTATCGGGTGCCTCCAAATTGATTTCTGAGAATACGGTACGTTCCATGCAAACCGTACACCTGTCTCGCATCAAGATTAGCACTATCTCCAAACAGACCGAACCAAGCTTTCGCTTGAGCCTCTTCACCTAGGAGTACCATCGAGAACTTTCACAACGGTTTCTGAGCCTATGGTGCACTGGGCACAAACCATACACCTATCTTGCACCAAAACTAATACTATCTCTAGCTGGGCCGAAGCGAGATTCCATATGATACACTTCATCTAGTAGTTCCATCGGGTGCATCTACATTTCCATCGGGTGTGTCCAAATTGATTTCTGAGCATATGGTATGTTCCATGCAAACCTTGCACCTATCTTGCATCAAGATTAGAACTATCTACAAACAGACAACCAAGATTCCACATGAGCCTCTTCACCAAGGAGTACCAACGCGTGTGTCCAAAATAGTTTCTTAGCCTATGGTGCATTAGGCACAAACCGTGTACCTATTTTGCACCAAAACTAACACTCCCTCCAAAGAGACCGAAGTGAGATTCTATACTAACACTATTTCTAAGCATATGGTACGTTAGATTTTATATGACACACGTCATCTAGGAGTTCTATTGGGTGCTTCCAAATATATTTCTAAGCATATGGTACGTTCGATGCAATTTGTGCACCTATCTTGCATCTAGATTAGCACTATCTCCAAACAAAGCAAACTGAGCTTCCACTTGAGCCCCTTTACCCAGGAGTATCATCGGGTGCATCCAAAATTGTTTCTTAGCCTATGATGCATTAGGAGCAAACTGTGTACCTATCCTGCACCAAAACTACCTCTGTCTCCAAACAGACCTAAGCGAGATTCTATATGACACATGTCATCTAGGAGTTCTATTGCGGTGCGTCCAAATGGATTTCTTAGCATATGGTATGTTCCATGCAAACCGTGCACCTATCTTGCATCAAGATTAGCACTATCTCCAAACAGATCGAACCGACCTTCCACTTGAGCCTCTTCACCTAGAATTATCATCGGGTGCTTCCATAACGGTTTCTGAGCCTATGGTGCATTATGCGCAAACGATGCACCAATCTTCCACCTAAACAAACAATCTCTCCAAACAGATTGAAGCGAGATTCCAAATGACAAACATGATCTAGGAGTTCTATCAGGTGCGTCCAAATTGATTTATGAGAATATGGTACGTTCCATGCAAACCATACACCTATCTTTCATCAAGATTAGCACTATCTCCAAACAGACCGAACCGAGCTTTCACTTGAGCCTCTTCACCTAGGAGTACCATCGGGAACTTCCACAATGATTTCTAAGCCTATGGTGCATTGGGCACAAACCATGCAACTATCTTGCACCAAAACTAATACTATCTCCAACTGGACTGAAGCGAGATTCCATATGATACACTTCATCTAGTAGTTCCATCGAGTGCATCTACAGTTCCATCGGGTGTGTCCAAATTGATTTCTGAGCATATGGTATGTTCCATGCAAACCGTGCACCTATCTTGCATCAAGATTGGAACTATCTCCAAACAGACAGAACCAAGACTCCACATGAGCCTCTTCACCAAGGAGTACCATCCCATGCGTCCAAAATAGTTTCTTAGCCTATGGTGTATTAGGCACAAACCGTGTACCTATCTTGCACCGAAACTAACACTATCTCCAAAGAGACCGAAGTGGGATTCTATATGACACACGTCATCTAGGAGTTCTATTGGGTGCTTCCAAATATATTTTAAGCATATGGTACGTTCGATGCAATTCGTTCACCTATCTTGCATCAAGATTAGCACTATTTCCAAACAAAGCAAACTGAGCTTCCACTTGAGCCCCTTTACCCAGGAGTATCATCGGGTGCATCCAAAATGGTTTCTTAGCCTATGATGCATTAGGCGCAAACTGTGTACCTATCTTGCACCAAAACTAACTCTGTCTCCAAATAGAGCAAAGCTAGAATCCATATGACACATGTCATCTAGGAGTTCTATTAGGTGCGTCCAAATAGATTTCTTAGCATATGGTATGTTCCATGAAAACCGGAAACCTATCTTTCATCAAGATTAGAGCTATCTCCAAACAGATCGAACCGACCTTCCACTTGAGCCTCTTCACCTAGGAGTACTATCGGGTGCTTCCATAATGGTTTCTGAGCCTATGGTGCATTATGCGCAAACCATACACCAATCTTGCACCTAAACTGTCTCCAAATAGATTGAAGCGAGATTCCATATGACACACATGATCTAGGAGTTCTATTTGAGCCCCTTTACCCAGGAGTATCATCGGGTGCATCCAAAATGGTTTCTTAGCCTATGATGCATTAGGCGCAAACTGTGTACCTATCTTGCACCAAAACTAACTCTGTCTCCAAATAGAGCAAAGCGAGAATCCATATGACACATGTCATCTAGGAGTTCTATTGCGATGCATCCAAATAGATTTCTTAGCATATGATATGTTCCATGAAAACCGTGCACCTATCTTTCATCAAGATTAGCACTATCTCCAAACAGATCGAACCGACCTTCCACTTGAGCCTCTTCACCTAGGAGTACTATCGGGTGCTTCCATAATGGTTTCTGAGCCTATGGTGCATTATGCTCAAACCATGCACCAATCTTGCACCTAAACTGTCTCCAAACAGATTGAAGCGAGATTCCATCTGACACACATGATCTAGGAGTTCTATTGGGTGCCTCCAAATTGATTTCTGAGAATACGGTACGTTCCATGCAAACCGTACACCTATCTTTCATCAAGATTAGCACTATCTCCAAACAGACAGAACCGAGCTTTCGCTTGATCCTCTTCACCTAGGAGTACCATAGGGAACTTCCACAACGATTTCTGAGCCTATGGTGCACTGGGCACAAACCATGCACCAATCTTGCACCTAAACTGTCTCCAAACAGATTGAAGCGCGATTCCATATGACACACATGATCTAGGAGTTCTATCGGGTGCGTCCAAATTGATTTATGAGAATATGGTATGTTCCATGCAAACCGTACACCTATCTTTCATCAAGATTAGCACTATCTCTAAACAGACCGAACCGGGCTTTCACTTGAGCCTCTTCACCTAGGAGTACCATCGGGAACTTCCACAACGATTTCTGAGCCTATGGTGCACTAGGCACAAACCATGCAACTATCTTGCACCGAAACTAATACTATCTCCAACTGGACTGAAGCGAGATTCCATATGATACACTTCATTTAGTAGTTCCATCGGGTGCATCTACAGTTCCATCGGGTGTGTCCAAATTGATTTCTGAGCATATGGTATGTTCCATGCAAACCGTGCACCTATCTTGCATCACGATTGGAACTATCTTCAAACAGACAGAACCAAGGTTCCACATGAGCCTCTTCACCAAGGAGTACCATCGCGTGCGTCAAAAATAGTTTCTTAGCCTATGGTGCATTTGGCACAAACCGTGTACCTATCTTGCACCGAAACTAACACTATCTCCAAAGAGACTGAAGTGAGATTCCATATGACACACATCATCTAGGAGTTCTATTTGGTGCTTCCAAATATATTTCTAAGCATATGGTACGTTCGATGCAATTCGTGCACCTATCTTGCATCAAGATTAGCACTATCTCCAAACAAAGCAAACTGAGCTTCCACTTGAGCCCCTTTACCCAGGAGTATCATCGAGTGCATCCAAAATGGTTTCTTAGCCTATGATGCATTAGGCGCAAACTGTGTACCTATCTTGCACCAAAACTAACTCTGTCTCCAAATAGACCAAAGCGAGATTCCATATGACACATGTCATCTAGGAGTTCTATTGGGATGCATCCAAATGGATTTCTTAGCATATGGTATGTTCTATGAAAACTGTGCACCTATCTTGCATCAAGATTAGCACTATCTCCAAACAGATCGAAACGACCTTCCACTTGAGCCTCTTCACCTAGAATTATCATCGGGTGCTTCCATAACGGTTTCTGAGCCTATGGTGCATTATACGCAAACGATGCACCAATCTTCCACCTAAACAAACAATCTCTCCAAACAGATTGAAGCGAGATTCCAAATGACAAACATGATCTAGGAGTTCTATCAGGTGCGTCCAAATTGATTTATGAGAATATGGTACGTTCCATGCAAACCATACACCTATCTTTCATCAAGATTAGCACTATCTCCAAACAGACCGAACCGAGCTTTCACTTGAGCCTCTTCACCTAGGAGTACCATCGGGAACTTCCACAATGATTTCTAAGCCTATGGTGCATTGGGCACAAACCATGCAACTATCTTGCACCAAAACTAATACTATCTCCAACTGGACTGAAGCGAGATTCCATATGATACACTTCATCTAGTAGTTCCATCGAGTGCATCTACAGTTCCATCGGGTGTGTCCAAATTGATTTCTGAGCATATGGTATGTTCCATGCAAACCGTGCACCTATCTTGCATCAAGATTGGAACTATCTCCAAACAGACAGAACCAAGACTCCACATGAGCCTCTTCACCAAGGAGTACCATCCCGTGCGTCCAAAATAGTTTCTTAGCCTATGGTGTATTAGGCACAAACCGTGTACCTATCTTGCACCGAAACTAACACTATCTCCAAAGAGACCGAAGTGGGATTCTATATGACACACGTCATCTAGGAGTTCTATTGGGTGCTTCCAAATATATTTCTAAGCATATGGTACGTTCGATGCAATTCGTTCACCTATCTTGCATCAAGATTAGCACTATTTCCAAACAAAGCAAACTGAGCTTCCACTTGAGCCCCTTTATCCAGGAGTATCATCGGGTGCATCCAAAATGGTTTCTTAGCCTATGATGCATTAGGCGCAAACTGTGTACCTATCTTGCACCAAAACTAACTCTGTCTCCAAATAGAGCAAAGCGAGAATCCATATGACACATGTCATCTAGGAGTTCTATTGGGGTGCGTCTAAAAGGATTTCTTAGCATATGGTATGTTCCATGCAAACTGTGCACCTATCTTGCATCAAGATTAGCACTATCTCCAAACAGATCGAACCGACCTTCCACTTGAGCCTCTTCACCTAGGATTATCATCAGGTGCTTCCATAATGGTTTCTGAGCCTATGGTGCATTATGCGCAAACCATGTACCAATCTTGCACCTAAACTAACACTGTCTCCAAACAGATTGAAGCGAGATTCCAAATGAGACACATGATCTAGGAGTTCTATCGGGTGCGTCCAAATTGATTTATGAGAATACGGTACGTTCCATGCAAACCGTACACCTATCTCTCATCAAGATTAGCACTATCTCCAAACAGACCGAACCGAGCTTTCACTTGAGCCTCTTCACCTAGGAGTACTATCGGGAACTTCCACAATGATTTCTGAGCCTATGGTGCACTGGGCACAAACCATGCAACTATCTTGCACCGAAACTAATACTATCTCCAACTGGACTGAAGCGAGATTCCATATGATACACTTCATCTAGTAGTTCCATCGGGTGCATCTACAGTTCCATCGGGTGTGTCCAAATTGATTTCTGAGCATATGGTATGTTCCATGCAAACCGTGCACCTATCTTGCATCAAGATTAGAACTATCTCCAAACAGACAGAACCAAGATTTCACATGAGCCTCTTCACCAAGGATTACCATCGCGTGCGTCCAAAATAGTTTCTTAGCCTATGGTGCATTAGGTTGAAACTGTGTACCTATCTTGCACTGAAACTAACACTATCTCGAAAGAGACCAAATTGAGATTCTATATGACACACGTCATCTAGGAGTTCTATTGGGTGCTTCCAAATATATATTTCTAAGCATATGGTACGTTCGATGCAATTCGTGCACCTATCTTGCATTTAGATTAAGACTATCTCCAAACAAAGCAAACTGAGCTTCCACTTGAGCCCCTTTACCTAGGAGTATCATCAAGTGCATCCAAAATGGTTTCTTAGCCTATGATGCTTTAGGCGCAAACTGTGTACCTATCTTCTACCAAAACTACCTTTGTCTCCAAACAGACCAAAGCGAGATTCTATATGACACTTGTCATCTAGGGGTTCTATTGGGGTGTGTCCAAATAGATTTCTTAGCATATGGTATGTTCCATGCAAACCGTGCACCTATTTTGCATCAAGATTACCACTATCTCCAAATAGATCGAACCTTCCTTCCACTTGAGCCTCTTCACCTAGGATTATCATCAGGTGCTTCCATAATGGTTTCTGAGCCTATGGTGCGTTATGCACAAACCATGCACCAATCTTGCACCTAAACTAACACGGTCTCCAAACAAATTGAAGCGAGATTCCATATGACACACATGATCTAGGAGTTCTATCGAGTGCGTCCAAATTGATTTCTGAGAATATGGTACGTTCCATGCAAACCGTACACCTATCATTCATCAAGATTAGCACTATCACCAGACATACCAAACCGAGCTTTCACTTGAGCCTCTTCACCTAGGAGTACCATCAGGAACTTCCACAACGATTTCTGTGCCTATGGTGCACTGGGCACAAACCATGCAACTATCTTGCACCGAAACTAATACTATCTCGAACTAGACCGAAGCGAGATTCCATATAGTACACTTCATCTAGTAGTTCCATCGGGTGCATCTACAGTTCCATCAGGTGTGTCCAAATTGATTTCTGAGCATATGGTATGTTCCATGCAAACCGTGCACCTATCTTGCATCAAGATTATAACTATCTCTAAACAGACAGAACCAAGATTCCACATGAGCCTCTTCACCAAGGAGTACCATCGCGTGCGTCCAAAATAGTTTCTTAGCCTATGGTGCATTAGGCACAAACCATGTACCTATCTTGCACTGAAACTAACACTATCTCCAAAGAGACCGAAGTGAGATTCTATATGACACACGTCATCTAGGAGTTCTATTGGGTGCTTCCAAATATATTTCGAAGCTTATGGTACGTTCGATGCAATTCGTGCACCTTTCTTACATCAAGATTAGCACTATCTCCAAACAAAGCAAACTGAGCTTCCACTTGAGCCCCTTTACCCAGGAGTATCATCGGGTGCATCCAAAATGGTTTCTTAGCCTATGATGCATTTCGCGCAAACTGTGTACCTATCTTGCACCAAAACTAACTCTGTCTCCAAACAGACCAAAGAGAGATTCTATATGACATATGTCATCTAGGACTTCTATTGGGGTGCGTCCAAATAGATTTCTTAGCATATGGTATGTTCCATGCAAACCGTGCACCTATCTTGCATCAGGATTAGAACTATCTCCAAACAGATCGAACCGACCTTCCACTTGAGCCTCTTCACCTAGGATTATCATCGGGTGCTTCCATAATGGTTTCTGAGCCTATGGTGCATTATGCACAAACCATGCACCAATCTTGCACCTAAAGTAACACTGTCTCCAAACAAATTGAAGCGAGATTCCATATGACACACATGATCTAGGAGTTCTATCGGGTTCGTCCAAATTGATTTCTGAGAACATGGTACGTTCCATGCAAACCTTACAACTATCTTTCATCAAGATTAGCACTATCTCCAAACATACCAAACCGAGCTTTCACTTGAGCCTCTTCACCTAGGAGTACCATCGGGAACTTCCACAATGATTTCTGAGCCTATGGTGCACTGGGCACAAACCATGCAACTATCTTGCACCGAAACTAATACTATCTCCAACTAGACCGAAGCGAGATTCCATATGATACACTTCATCTAGTAGTTCCATCGGGTGCATCTACAGTTCCATTGGGTCTGTCCAAATTGATTTCTGAGCATATGGTATGTTCCATGCAAACCGTGCACCTAACTTGCATCAAGATTAGAACTATCTACAAACAGACAGAACCAAGATTCCACATGAGCCTCTTCACCAAGGAGTACCATCGCGTGCGTCCAAAATAGTTTCTTAGCCTATGGTGCATTAGGCACAAACCGTGTAACTATCTTGCACCGAAACTAACACTATCTCCAAAGAGACCGAAGTGAGATTCTATATGACACACATCATCTAGGAGTTCTATTTGGGGCTTCCAAATATATTTCTAAGCATATGGTACGTTCGATGCAATTCGTGCACCTATCTTGCATCAAGATTAGCACTATCTCCAAACAAAGCAAACTAAGCTTCCACTTGAGCCCCTTTACCTAGGAGTATTAACGGGTGCATCCAAAATGTTTCTTAGCCTATGATGCATTAGGCGCAAACTGTGTACCTATCTTGCACCAAAACTAACTCTGTCTCCAAACAGACCAAAGCGAGATTCTATATGACACATGTCATCTAGGAGTTCTATTGGGGTGCGTCCAAATAGATTTCTTAGCATATGGTATGTTCCATGCAAACCGTGCACCTATTTTGCATCAAGATTAGCACTATCTCCAAGTAGATCGAACCGACCTTCCACTTGAGCCTCTTCACCAAGGATTATCATCGGGTGCTTCCATAATGGTTTCTAAGCCTATAGTGCATTATGCACAATCCATGCACCAATCTTGCACCTAAACTAACACTGTCTCCAAACAAATTGAAGCGAGATTCCTTATGACACACATGATCTAGGAGTTCTATCGGGTGCGTCCAAATTGATTTCTGAGAATATGGTACGTTCCATTCAAACCGTACACCTATCTATCATCAAGATTAGCACTATCTCCAAACATACCAAACCGAGCTTTCACTTGAGCCTCTTCACCTAGGAGTACCATCGGGAACTTCCACAACGATTTTTGAGCCTATGGTGCACTGGGCACAAACCATGCAACTATCTTGCATCGAAACTAATACTATCTCCAACTGGATCGAAGCGAGATTCCATATGATACACTTCATCTAGTAGTTCCATCGGGTGCATCTACAGTTCCATCGGGTTTGTCCAAATTGATTTCTAAGCATATGGTATGTTCCATGCAAACCGTGCACCTATCTTGCATCAAGATTAGAACTATCTCCAAACAGACAGAACCAAGATTCCACTTGAGCCTCTTCACCAAGGAGTACCATCATGTGCGTCCAAAATAGTTTCTTAGCCTATAGTGCATTAGGCACAAACCGTGTACCTATCTGGCACCGAAACTAGCACTATCTCCGAAGAGACCGAAGTGAGATTCTATATGACACACGTCATCTAGGAGTTCTCTTTGAAGCAAATGGTGCGTTCCATGCAATTTGTGTACCTATCTTACATCAAGATTAGCACTATGTCCAAACAAAAGCAAACTGAGCTTCCACTTGAGCCCCTTTACCTTGGAGTATCATCGGGTGCATCCAAAATGGTTTCTTAGCCTATGATGCATTAGGCGCAAACTGTGTACCTATCTTGCACCAAAACTAACTCTGTCTCCAAACAGACCGAAGCGAGATTCCATATGACACATGTCATCTAGGAGTTCTATTGGGGTGCGTCCAAATGGATTTCTTAGCATATGGTATGTTCCATGCAAACCGTGCACCTATCTTGCTTCAATATTAGCACTATCTCCAAACAGATCGAACCGACCGTCCACTTGAGCCTCTTCACATAGGATTATCATCGGGTGCTTCCATAATGATTTCTGGGCCTATGGTGCATTATGCGCAAACCATGCACCAATCTTGCACCTAAACTAACACTGTCTCCAAACAGATTGAAGCGAGATTCCATATGACACACATGATCTAGGAGTTCTATCGGTTGCGTACAGATTGATTTCTAAGAATATGGTACGTTCCATGCAAACCATACACCTATCTTTCATCAAGATTAGCACTATCTCCAAACAGACCGAACCGAGCTTTCACTTGAGCCTCTTCACCTAGTAGTACCATCTGGAACTTCCACAACGGTTTCTGAGCCTATGGTGCACTGGGAACGAACCATGCACCTATCTTGCACCGAATCTAATACTATCTCCAACTGGACTAAAGCGAGATTCCATATGATACACTTCATCTAGTAGTTCCATTGGGTGCATCTACAGTACCATCGGGTGTGTCCAAATTGATTTCTCAGCATATGGTATGTTCCATGCAAACCGTGCACCTATCTTGCATCAAGATTAGAACTATCTCCAAACAGGCAGAACCAAGATTCCATAATGGTATCCGAGCCTATGGTGCACAAACCATGCACCAATTCTTGCACCTAAACTAACACTGTCTCCAAATAGATTGAAGCAAGATTCTATATGACACACATGATCTAGGAGTTCTATCGGGTGCGTCCAAATTGATTTCTGAGAATATGGTATGTTCCATGCAAACCGTACACCTATCTTGCATCAGGATTAGCACTATCTCCAAATAGATCGAACCGACCTACCACTTGAGCCTCTTCACCTAGGATTATCTTCGGGTGCTTGCATAATGGTTTCTGAGCCTATGGTGCATTATGCGCAAACCATGCACCAATCTTGCACCTAAACTAACACTGTCTCCAAACAGATTGAAGCGAGATTCCTTATGTGTCGGTGTTTTCCCCACGGGGGGTCACACCAACGAGTAAATTTGTGTGCGGGTTCCCTTTTCCAGATGGTGATGCAAGAAGACACAAAGATTTATACTGGTTCGGGCAAGAGAAGGCCCTACGTCCAGCGGGGGGGAGAGTTTGTATTATCTTGCACCTAAGTGCTCGTACAGGGATGAATACAAGCGTGGTATGGAATGAGATGGAGTATGGAAGTTCTACTGTGTATGGATGTAGTGTTGCGTGATGTCTTGTGTCGTGTTCGCTCCCGGGCCTCCCCTTTTATAGTTCCAAGGAGAAGCCTAGGGTACAAGTATAGGCGTCAGAGTAGGGGTCGGTAGAGGTATGGCGTACGGACCTACTCGAGGCCTCCGTACCGGCGTGGTCTCGAGCCGTCCTGTCCCGGTAGCTTGATGATGATTACGCGTGCCCCTGTATCCTGCTCCGTACGCCGTTGTGGACTGGTTTATCAGTCGCACGCCTGTACGTCATGGCGGCAGATACGCCGGAGTTGCTGCAACGTTGTCATTCGACGCCCAACCCTTCCCCAGGAAGGAAACATGTCTGGTCGAGGGCCGGACGCCGTGCAACGCCTTGCTATCCAGAGCGTTGACCTTGAATGCCTCGAGAGGGTCTTGATTAGACGTTCCAACCCTGCTTCCCGCGTCCTGACATACTCTGGATTGTTTGGTGGGGAAGGCTGCAAAAAGAATGACGGGACAGGTGCCTGTTCCCTATCATGCTTTCCGTGACAGGCGTGTTAGGTGGGAAAGCGACAAGCGTATTAAATGCCCTGGCTCCCGTGCGCGCGTCAGGCGGCGGGCGGCGTCCTTGCGCTCGACGCCTCCTGATTCGCTCGAGCCTATTTCCGTATTCGACGGTAGTTGGCGCTCGAGCCCTGATCGATTCGCTCGACGCCCTTTCCGTCTTCGAGGCCGCGGTCATCGATGACTGTAAGTGTGACTGATTGGGTAGAGCGTCGAGTCAGGGGCCTCGACTTGCGTACGGGCAATCTTATTATGTGCACCAGTTAGGATACCCCTTACTGATACCGTCGACAGTAGCCCCCGAGTCTCCATTTGAGCGTTGGCGCTCGAGTGGAGGTTGTATTTTCATGGTTGAGTTTCCGTGGGGGTGCCCGAGCGACCCCGCGGGGGTAGCTCCTGAGCCCTTGGAGGAGTTTTTGACTCCTTCGAGGGTTATATTGCCTAATTTGTAGAAACGCTGTCAACACCAGTGGTGGAAGGTTCTGATTGGCTCATTTTGTGCGGAGGTTTCGACGCACTCTCGATAGAGCGAGCGTCATCCACCCCAGATTGAGCTCCTAACGGGTAGTCCAAGTGAGAACCTGTGCCCCTTTCGAGGGGGTTAGCTGTAGCCTGGAGGCGTTCTCATAAAGCGGGGTCGACATGGTCGGGGATGCTGGTCTCGTTCGATAGAGTCCAGTGGCTCGATGCATCCCATCGGGGGGATTCCTCTCGACTGTCTCGACCCTACCTCGGACATCCCAGCGAGTTCTCGAGGCGGGCCTCAATTTTTGACCACTCGCCGGGGATCCCTGACTCTGGTGCTCGAGATCGGGCGTCGAACCCTTTCGGCGGGTCAGCCTGCGACCTCTCGAGGCTTTCGTGGGTGCATTCCTTGGCTTACAAGGGAAGGAAGAGGCCGTGGCGGTTCGCCTTTTTGCCCGTTGGGCACGCCTTTTCAGGCGGGAGCCGTTGCAACACTGTACCGGCGCAGAATTCGGAGCGCCCCGTCTGTGAGGAGGAAGAAAGACCGTTAGGCAGCGCATTTAAGGGGGGAGTTACCTCATTCATCGGATCTGTCCGTTGGTGGGTTGCTGCCTATAAATATCCCGTGGCATCGCCGCCGTTCTCCCTTCCGCCTTCTGTCTTCATTCTTGCCGTAGCCCTCTCGCCGTCTTAGCTCTCTTGCCATCTTACACGCGCGCGCCCCCTCGAGTAGTAGCGAATCCGCCCTCCTTCCGTCCAAGATGCCTGTGAGACTCGTCACCGACGACAACTGGCGCCCGTCGTCGATGACGGAACGCCGGTTGCTGGAGCTTGAGAGGGAGGGACTCCTGCGACACCGCACATCGCTGTCGTCGCTGGAGTGGATCGTGCCGCCAGCGGACCATAGGGAGCCCAAGCCACCTAAGGGCTACGTGGTTTCGTTTGCCAAGTTCCACCGCCACGGCCTGGGCGCTCCTCCGAGCCGCTTCATGCGGGCGCTCTGCCACCATTACGGGGTGGAGCTCTAGCACTTCTCCCCAAATGCCATCACCGTCGTGGCGGTCTTTGCCGCGGTGTGTGAGGGTTATTTGGGGATGATGCCCCACTGGGAGTTGTGGCTCCACCTCTACAGGGGCGAGCTCTTCAACGCCCCCGCTGGAGCCGCCGGAGTGAGGAAACCCGTGCGGGCCGGGTGCCTGAACCTAGTGCTGAAGACGGGGAAGACGGAGAGGCCACGGGAGTACATCCCGGTGGGGTTATCGTCAAACCACGCCGGATGGGACTCCCAGTGGTTCTATCTACGAAACGACGACGGTCTCCTCCCTGCCTACACCGGCCGCCTGATTACGGGGCGCCTGGAGAACTGGACGTATGACGTCGTCTAGGTCCACCAGTCGCGGCTCGACCCCCTCCTCGACGCCCTGAAGAAGCTACGCTTGGAGGGCCTGTCCGCCGCTCTCGTCCTCTCGGCCGTCCATCATCGGAGGGTTCTCCCGCTGATGTCTCGGTCGCTGAGGATGGATGAGATGGGGCCCAGCGCTTCGTCCTGGGACCTCGAGGCGTGCCGGATGTCCAACGGGGCTCCGGTGGACGATGAAGTCGCGGCCCGGGTCAGGGCAGCCGTTGCCGGCGACTTCCAGCCGGAGCACGTCAATGGCTTCCCCATGAGGCCCGACGCGGGCTCGGTCGACCTGGTGCGTTCTTTCCTTGTATACGGCTTCGATTCTGGATTTCCCTGTCTTCCTTTTTTAAACTTGTCTTTGCTCTCACAGGGACCAATTGACGTCCGATCCTCGAGGCCTCCAGTAAAGGAGGACGAGGTCGACCGTGACAAGCGGCGCTAGTCCGCTGAGAAACAGAAGTCCGCCAAGGACTCAGAGAAGAAAGAGAAGAAGAAAAAGAATCTCGACCGCCAATCGCTGGAGGCGCGTCAAGCCAAGTCCAGGCTGAGGGGGGGAGCCTGAAGAAGAATCCCCCAGTGAGGACGACGGCGGAGACGGCAATGATGACAGCGACGACTCTAAGGGGATGGTGTCTCGCCTCGACCGGATCCTCGAGGGTCCACCTCGAGGCACCGTCGACGCCCCCCGGACTGGAGCGCCAAAGGAGGGGCCAGGCAGATCTCACCGCCCCCGCGCCGACACCCCTCCCGCGCCTGCGCCGAGTTGGGCCGTCCCGCACCGCCAACCTCCCCCTGCACCAACGGTGGGTGGCCGGGCTAAGCCCCAGGCGACGGGGCCGTTGACCCGTGGTCGTGCTGTGGCCTCCGACAAGGGAGACACCGGCCGCAGGAGCGCTAGCCCCAGCGCTCGCCAGGCGGGTGATGCTGGACCAAGGCCTACGCCAGCCCGTGAGGGGCCTGGAGCCTCGACGCGGGGTGGTTCGAGGCCCACCGGTCGAGGTACTAGCAGGCGAGCCGTTCTCCCTGTGGGGTAAGTTCTTCGACGCTGTGATTCTCATCCTCCTGTTTCTTTGCGTTTTCTCGTTATAACGGTCTCCCTTATGCCCATTTCTCTTACCTCAGGTTGAAGCGGACGCTTGAGCAGGCCCAGCCTTCAATGGCGAAAAGGCTCAAGGTGGGAGCGGCTTCCAAGGACTCAGGTTATAGCTTATTCCCGTTGTTATGGGATATGTGTTGTTCTTACGTTGACCACCATAATGGCCGACCTTTGTTTTGCGTTCTATACGCTCCTCCGACCCTCAACCACCGACCAGCGCTGAGAGTGCCCCACCCCGTCCTCTGGCGGGTGAGTCTTCCCCGTTGTCGCCAAAACAGGCCGAGGTGCCTCAGCCCCAAGGGCAAGAGGGAGCCCCCGAGCCTCCCCGATCGGGGGTCGAGGGGGATCCCATTACCATAAGTGATGGGTCTGGCGGCGACGGGACCTCGAGGGATGCCCGTTCTATGGACGAGGAGGCCCAGACTTCTCTCGTCACGAGACGGATGCCCTAGCCTGCCGGGCTTCGCTCCATCGAGGAGCAGAAGAAGAAAGAGGAGGAGGAGCGTGAGCAAGAGATGCGGCGGCAACTGTAGGAGCAGGACCGTCGACAGGAGCTGCAGGAGCTCCAAAAGCAGCAGCAGCAGGGAGGCCAGCCATCGGAGGAGCCGCTCGAGCCTCCTCCTCACAGTCCGCCCCAACCGGTACTACCGGCGCCGCAAGAGCCCGGGAACCAGGAGGAGGGTCTGCCAGTTTTCGGCCCTCCGACCCCGGCGTGGCTCCGTCCAGGGGCGCCCGCCGCGATCCCAGCAGAGTCGGGGCGGGTGGACGGCGTGGTGGCGCTCGCCTGCATGATGCGCACCCCCGTCGACCCTGAGTCTGAGATCAGGAGGACGATCTACAGCATGGACGGAATCACCCCGGGATTCCTCCGGGAGCGTCGGTCGTGGGAGGACCGTATTCCCGCCGAGGAGGACGAGGCTGGGACGTCGGGCGAAGGCGGAGGCAGCGAAACAGGCACCTGGAAGACGGTGGACGACGACGGGCGGTTCCCCTCCCTCGTCGACTTGTTCCTGCGCCATGGGGGGTCCCTCGAGACCGTTGAGGAGCTCATCCACGGCGTCAAGGCGCGGGCCGACCAGGAGATGGAGAACTGGTGCCCCGATCGGATCCGCATCCGGGCTTCCACCGATCCGTCTGAGCCCCACATTTTTCTAGACGATCGGAAGGAAGTCGAGAAGTGGGAGCACGTCGAGGAGCTCTGCCTCTAGATGAAGCACACAGTGGGGCTCCTATCAGACGTTGTAAACAACGGACTCGGGCCGGCCTACTTTGTAAGTCTCCTAGCCTTTTAATCTTTATGGAACGTTCAGTTTTGCGTTCTAACTGCCCGGTCACCGGTTCGCAGGACCTAAAAGAGACCTCCCGCATTAAGTCAAGCTTCATCCACGCCACGAGAGGCGACTACGAGCAGCTCCCCATCCTCAAGGACCAACTCCTGGAGTCGCAGGAGAAACTCCTCAAGGCCTATAAAGAGCTCGTGGCGCTCGAGGAGGAGAAGAAGGAGAGGGAGGCTGCCCTGGTCGAGGCTCAAGAGGCCTCATGGAAGGCGGTGGAAGAGGCTGTGCTGCTGAGGGAGCGGGCTCTGACGGTCGAGGAGGCTGCGTCCAAAGCCCGAGAGGAGGCCAGTCCTACAAGAACGTCGTTGCTGACCTGGACAAGGAGAAGGGCCTCCTCAAGACTGACCTAGACTCCCTCCGAGAATCCTTTCAGAGGATGAAGGTGGAGTATGTGAACAGCGAGGTCACCAGGAGCGCCATGGAGGAGGCAAAGAAGAAGGCCCTCGAAGACCTCGAGGCGGAGCGGGTTCGATCCCGCAGCCTCTCTGACGACGTCGATCGTCTGAAGAGGGCGCTGCTGGAGAAGGAAGGAGCCATCACGCAGGCCAGCAAGGCGATTGAGGATCTTCACGTCGCCAGCACCGAGCTAGCGCGCTCCAACAGGGAGGTCGAGAGGGCCAACACCAATTTGGTTAGCGAAAACACGGCTCTGGAGGAGAGCATCCGCGGTACGTTTTCTATTATCGAGTTTCTTTTCTGAGGTGTGTTTGGTGTTATCTAATCCACTCATGTTGATTCTTGCAGGGCTCAAGGACGAGCCGCTGGCTGCCCAAGTCGAGGCCCGCTCCATCAACATCCAGCTTGAGGGGGAGGTCGCCTTGAACGGTCGTCTAAGGACTGCGATAAGCGACCTCTCGGCCTCCTAGGAGCTCGAGCCTGTTGACGAGTCGAGGGAGGAGGCTCGGGGCGACGCACTCGTCGACCAGCTATACTTTCTTGGAGAGGGACCAGGTGCGGGACGCCCTCCACGTCGGAGTGAAGCAGGCGATGGCGGTAGTCTGCTCAGGCTTCTCCTACGACATGGAGGTGGTGTCCCATGGCTTCATCACCGACATCTCCAAGACTAACGCGGAGAACGAGGAGAGGCTCCACGCCTTGATCGACGACGCAGAGGTTCCTGGAGAGAGGTTGGCTAAGCTATT
The DNA here is from genome assembly GCF_000003195.3 of Sorghum bicolor. Classification (NCBI taxonomy): domain Eukaryota; kingdom Viridiplantae; phylum Streptophyta; class Magnoliopsida; order Poales; family Poaceae; genus Sorghum; species Sorghum bicolor. The sequence continues at coordinate 30,979,106 of NC_012878.2, forward strand.
CGAGCCAGAGGTACTTCCTCCTGAGACTAGCTCAGGCGCGGGTGAGGATGGTGAGGGCCGAGACGCGGACTGAGGCCTGCGAGCCTACTCTGGGTGCCTGGGCCCCTTGTATAGTACTCTGTTAATTTGTCTTTAAGTAATACAATGTCTTTTAAGTGGTTGTCAAATGTTTATCTGTCTTTCCGCTCGAGGCTCCTTTATTTCCCTTTGCGCCTATGTTTGTATTCTTCGTTTGATCTTTTGTTTAAGGCGATCTCGGTTGCCTCAAGGGTGAGGAAGCGAGTAGAGTTTCCGTAGCCCGGGGGCGTAGGAATTCTCAGGCTCGTCGTCTCTCGGCCCTTAAGGGGCTCGAGGTGCCTCTACTACTCGACCATACGAGATTACTGATAGGAAAGAAAGGGTTACTTGGTTTTTTCGACACTTGGGGGGGGTCACCCCCTGCTAGCCCCCGAGGGGGTATCGACTATGATGGGTCATAGTCGGTACTCCCTTCTAACGTCGAGATTTCGACTCGTGAAAAAGTAAATTGCTCAAGGGAAAGACTTTATTTATTCATGCATTCATTTACAAAGCTTTGGTACAGAATGTACATGGGAACATAAAGCTTTGAAATTCTAGGGGTAGAATCGACGTAGCTGTTCGATATACCATGCGTTGGTGAAGATCGCCCCCTTTTCGTCCGCGAGCTTGTATGTTCCCGGCTTCAAGACCTTGGCCACTACGTATGGGCCCTCCCAAGGTGGAGTCAGCTTGTGGAGTCCTTGATTGCTTTGCCGCCGTCGTAGGACGAGGTCGCCCACGTTCAAGTCCCTCTTGCGCACGTGCTTGTCGTGGTAGCGTCGAAGTTTCTACTAGTATCTGGCAGAGTTGAGGAGGGCCATGTCTCGAGCTTCCTCGAGTTGGTCGACTGCGTTTTCTTGAGTCTCTTTATTTGATTGCTCATTGTATGCTTTGAGTCGAGGGGATCCATACTCGAGGTCCGTTGGGAGCACAGCCTCAGAGCCATAGACCATGAAGAATGGGGTGTATTTTGTGGCCCTGCTTGGCGTTGTCTTTAAGCTCCATAGGACCGAGGAAAGTTCCTCGACCCATTTCTTGCCGAATTTCTTCAAGCGATTGTAGATCCTTGGTTTGAGCCCTTGCAAAATAATGCTGTTGGCACGCTCGACCTGGCCGTTAGTTTGAGGGTGGGCCACTGCAGACCAGTTCACACAGATGTGATGCTGAACGCAGAAGTCCAAGAACTTCTTGCCGGTGAACTGAGTGCCGTTGTCAGTGATGATGACGTTGGGAATCCCAAACCGGTAGATGATGTCGGTGAAGAAAAGGACGGCCTGCTCGGAGCAGATGTTGGTGATGGGTCGAGCCTCTATCCATTTGGAGAATTTGTCGATGGCCACCAATAAGTGGGTGTACCCCCCTTTTGCCTTTTGTAGGGGCCCTACTAAGTCGAGCCCCCATACCGCAAACGACCATGTGATAGGGATCATCTGGAGAGCGTGGGCGGGCAGGTGCATCTGTTTCGCGTAGAATTGGCACCCATGGCATGAGCGCACGAGCTCGACGGCATCAGCTACGGCCGTTGGCCAGTAGAAGCCTTGTCGGAAGGCGTTCCCTACGAGGGTCCGTGGAGCAGCATGGTGGCCACAAGCCCCCGAGTGTAGATCCTCGTGGAGTTTTTGGCCTTCCTCTACGGTGATGCAACGCTGCAAGACACCCGTCGGGCTTCGTCGATATAGCTCTTTGTCCTCGCCATAGATTACATATGACTTGGCCTGTCGAGCAATACGGCGGGCTTCGGATCGGTCTTTTGGTAGCTCGCAGCGGATCAGGCAGTCGAGGAACGGCGTGCACCAATCAAACGGTCGACTGGGCCGCTGATCCATCTCCATTACCTCAGCTGCTATTAGTAGTGCTTCGATGGTATCGGTTTGCTGGGCGGGAGCGGTTTCGACACTAGCCCCCGAGCCCAAGTCGACGGATGGCTCATGTAGATCTCTCGAGAACGCGTCGGGTGGCACCGTGCCTCGAGTCGACGTGATCTTGGCGAGTTCGTCGGCCGCCTCGTTGTAGCGTCGGGCGACGTGCGTGAGTTCGAGGCCATGGAACTTGTCCTCGAGTCGACGGACCTCCTTGCAGTACGCCTCCATTTTCGGGTCGTGGCAGTTCGAGGCTTTCATTACTTGGTCGATGGCGAGCTGGGAGTCGCCTCGAACGTTGAGGCGTCGAACTCCAAGCTCGATGGCGATCTTCAGACCGTTGACAAGGGCCTCGTACTCTGCAACATTGTTGGACGCGGCAAAATGTATCCTGATGACGTACCTCATATGAATGCCCAGGGGCGAGATGAACAGCAGGCCCGCCGCAGCTCCCGTCTTCATGAGAGACCCGTCGAAATACATCGTCCACAATTCTGCTTGAACTTGAGCCGGGGGGAGCTGGGAGTCAGTCCACTCCACGATGAAATCTACCAGGGCTTGTGATTTGATAGCTTTTCGGGGCGCGTAAGTGAGGGTCTCGCTCATGAGCTCGACCGACCACTTTGGGATTCTTCCCGTGGCCTCCCGACTCTGGATGATCTCTCCCAAGGGGAAGGATGAGACCACCGTGATAGGGTGGCCGAGGAAGTAGTGCTGCAGCTTGCGTCGGGCGAGGATTACGGCGTAGATTAGCTTCTGGATCTGTGGGTAACGCACCTTGGTCTCCGAGAGCACCTCACTGACGAAATAGACTGGCCTCTGGACTGGCAATGCATGACCCTCCTCCTGCCTCTCGACCACCACAGCTGCACTGACGACCTGGGTCGTCGAGGCAACGTAAAGGAGCAGCGGTTCTGCAGCTTGAGGTGGGACCAGGACTGGTGCTGAGGTCAGCGTTTTCTTCAGGTTTTCAGGGCTTCCTCGGACTCGGGGGTCCAAGAGAAACGCTCGACTTTCTTCAAGAGTCGATATAGTGGCAACACCTTTTCTCCCAACCTCGAGATAAAACGACTCAGCGCCGCTAGGCATCCCGTGACTCTCTGCACACCCTTGACGTCTCGGATCGGCCCCATTCTTGTGATGGCTGAGACTTTCTCGGGGTTGGCCTCGATGACGCGTTGGGAAATGATGTAACCCAGGAGCATGCCTCGAGGTACACCGAAAACGCACTTCTCGGGGTTGAGCTTGATCTGGTTGGCGTGTAAGCAGCTGAAAGCGATCTCGAGGTCCTGGATGAGGTCTCCCCGCCACTTTGACTTGACGACGATGTCGTCGACATAGGCCTCGACCGTCGACCCTATGTGCTTGCCAAACACGTGGAGCATGCAACGCTGATATGTGGCTTCCGCGTTTCGAAGCACGAACGGCATGGTTACATAACAACACATCCCAAAAGGTGTAATGAAAGAGGTCGCGAGCTGATCAGACTCTTTCATTTTTATTTGGTGGTAACCAGAATACGCATCAAGGAAAGAAAGGGTTTCACATCGCGCAGTAGAATCAACAATTTGATCAATACGTGGTAATGGAAAAGGAACTTTCGGACATGCTTTATTTAAACTTGTATAATCAACACACATCCTCATTTTCCCATTCTTTTTCTTAACTAGTACAGGGTTTGCTAACCAGTCGGGATGGTGAACCTCCTTGATGAATCCGGCCGTCAAAAGCTTGTTGATCTCCTCACCAATGATCTTGCGCTTCTCCTCGTTGAAAGGTCCTAATATGGCTAGAGGGGGGGGTGAATAGCCTATTTAAAAATTCTACAAACTCACTAGAGCAAGAGGTTAGAAAATAACAAAGCGAAGCTTTTTGCTCTAGCTCTAATGGGGTGTAAGCAAGCCACCTACCCAACAATTCTAGTTGCTATGATCACTATGCGCACAAGAACTAAGTCACTACTTACACTAGAAAGCTACCTAAAGTTTCTATACAAGTAAGTAAGCTACTCTAGTTTGCGGGAAAGTAAAAGAGATGGTTTGAACTTTATACCGCCGCGTAGAGGGGATGAACCAATCAATAATATGAAGTCCAATCACCGGGAGAAATCCAATGAACAATCACAATGGAGACACACAATTTTTCTCCCGAGGTTCACGTGCTTGCCGGCACGCTACGTCCCCGTTGTGTCGACCAACACTTGGTGGTTCGGTGACTAAGAGGTGTAGCACGAACCTCGTCCTCACTAGGACACCACAAGAACCTACCCACAAGTGAGGTAGCTCAATGACACGAGCAATCCACTAATGTTGCCTTTGGCACTCCGCCGAGGTAGGCACAAACCTCTCACAATCACCGGGAGATGGCCACGAACAATCACCAACTCGTGCCAAAGCTCCTCTGCTGCTCCAAGCCGTCTAGGTGGCGGCAACCACCAAGAGTAACAAGAAAACCGCAGCTAAAACGATCCCCAAGTGCCACTAGATGCAATCACTCAAGCAAATGCACTTGGAATCACTCCCAATCTCACAAAGATGTATAATCTATGAAGGAGATGAGTGGGAGGTGTTTGCTTAGGCTCACAAGGATGTTATGTATGCTAGAATGCCAAGAGTGTGAGCCCCAAGCCGGCCAAACACGTATTTATAACCCCTCAAGCAAATAGAGCCGTTGGCTCTTTCACTGGGCAAACTGCGGGGTCACCGGACGCTCTTAAAGGGGCACCGGACGCTCAATACCAGCGTCCGGTGCTCCAACGTCAGCCACGTGTCACGCTCGTGTCAGAATCTAACGGTCACCTGCAGTGCACCGGACGCTGAGCAAGTGAGCACCGGACAGTCCGGTGCACACCGGACTCATGCGCAGAGAGCTTCGCAAACTTGCAGGGTCACCGGACGCAAGCCACCGGACGCACCCTTAGCGTCCGGTGCTCACCGGACCCATGCGCAGAGAGGGTCGCAAAACGCCCGCACACCGGACGCTAACCACCGGACGCTCAAGCCAGCGTCCGGTGCCTATCGTCCGGTGCCTTACCCTAGCTGGGCCAGGCACTGTCTACACCGGACGCTCAGACGCAGCGTCCGGTGCTCCAGAAGCCAGCGTCCGGTGAGTGTTTTCTCAGCGAGAAACACCCCCGCGACTTCTCCAAATTTCCCACCGGCGCAATAGAAAAAATGCACTTCATTTTCTCGAAAAGCGCCGAATCCCGCCTCGCAAGCTCGGCGGGAGGGAGAGAGGAACCCATCCTCTCTCTACCCTTCAAACTCCACCTCCTTCTCAAAGTGCGCCAACACCACAACGTGTAAACCACCAAGTGCACGTGTGTTAGCATTTTCACAAACATTTTCTTTGAAGGAGTTAAGTTAGCTCACTAGGTTCTAAATGCATGCACATGAACAATGACACCTAGTGGCACTTGATAACCGCTTAGCCAAAGAATTCCCCTCTTTATAGTACGGCTATCTATCCTAAATGTGATCACACCCTCTATGGTGTCTTGATCACCAAAACCAAAACCCTAAGCAATACCTTTGCCTTGATCTCCATAGGGTTTTGTTTTTCTCTTTCTTCTTTTCAAAGTTGAGCACTTGATCATCTTGTGGTCGTCACCATCATCACCATGATCATCACTTGCTCCATCACTTGGCATGTACCAACCTCATTAAATCTACACACACTTAGTACTAGGGCTTTCAATCTCCCCCTTTTTGGTAATTGATGACAACCCTTTTTACAAAGATTTTCAATAAAATTTTCTTGGATTCATGTTGCTTGCCCAAGCATTTTACCATGTGCAAAGATTATGGACAAGTTTCATAAATCCAAATTGGTAGCAATTGCTCCCCCTACATATGTGCTAAGAGTTTGGATTTAAACGCTTGCACATATGCTTGAATAGGAAATATAGGAGTCAATTTCTACCAAATGATGCTAAGGTATAAAGAATGGACCTTTGAAGCGTGATACCAATCGGAGTTGCCAATATACACCATCCTTAGCACCATTAGTAACTAGACATTCACAAAAACTAGAACACTCCGTGAGATCAACATTATAAACAAGGTTCTAGAGGTTCTAGTACCACTTGTGAAACAACTAAAAATCTAGTTACACTACCTATGCATGCTAGTTCTTCATTTCATCAATCAAACCTATAACTAGCATACACCACACAAGCAAGGCATTGGAGAGAAAGCTTCTAAAGCTAATACAAATGCAAGCAACCATATGTGATGCACATACAAATGCAACATACAAGTTTATGAGCTTGCTCCCCCTACTTGTGTGCTTCAAAATTTTAATTAATCCCCTTCTTTTATCATGTTACTCCCCTATCTTAAATCTTTGGGAAATTTTCTCCCCCTTTGTCATCAAAGACCACAAAAGGTGAGCTCAAATTTTAGATAAGTTTGTGTGAAACCATATGAAGTGAGATCATTTTACCAAATTGGTTCAATCTAGATTACTTGCCTAAGATGTTTAACTCGGTTTGATCCAAGGACAAGCTTCTTCACACCTCCAAATAAGGGTTATCTTGTGCCATGTTGAGTTAAACACTTATAGCTCATATTCTAGATCAAACACTAGGATTGCAAGCCCACAAACATGTCATATGCTACCACTAGATCAAGTCAAGCATAGAAGCAATAGTGGTACCATACAAGCATCAAATTCATTTGATTTTCATGAATGAGACTAAGACATGTAAGGAATGACTAGATGCACTAAGCAAGTCCTTAGCATAGCATGGATGACATGTCAAACAATTTTACCTTGCTTTGCTCGAAGGAGAGGCATGTCATAAAGTGGGGGTGCATCAACACATATTTGAGAAGTCAAGTATGTTTAATTCATTCCTGAGCTTGCAAAACCTCTTCTCATCAAGTGGCTTGGTGAATATATCGGCAAGTTGATCATCGGTGCCTATACTTTCAATGCAAATGTCCCCTTTTTGTTGGTGATCTCTTATGAAATGATGGCGGACATCTATATGCTTTGTTCTTGAGTGTTGAACCGGATTGTTGGTGAGCTTCACTGCACTTTCATTGTCACATAGCAATGGCACTTCTTTGAAATTGATTCCAAAATCCTTCAATGTTGCCTTCATCCATAGGATTTGTGCACAACAACTACCGGCCGCAATGTACTCCGCTTCGGCGGTTGATAGTGCAACACTATTTTGCTTCTTGGATGACCATGAGACAAGTGATCTTCCCAATAGTTGACATGTGCCCGATGTGCTTCTTCTTTCAACTTTGCATCCCGCATAGTCCGAATCGGAATATCCAACAAGTTCAAACTTTGCACCTTTGGGATACCACAAACCAACATTTTGTGTATGCTTCAAGTACCTCAATATTCTCTTTGTTGCTTTCAAATGACTTTCTCTTGGTGAGGCTTGGAATCTTGCACACATACATACACTAAACATGACATCCGGTCTTGATGCGGTCACATAGAGTAGGCTTCCAATCATAGACCGATACAACTTTTGATCCACCATATTTCCACTTGTATCACCATCTAAGCTTCCATTTGTTCCCATTGGAGTGCTAATTGACTTTGCATCATCCATACCAAACTTCTTGAGCATGTCTTTTATATACTTGCCTTGACTCACAAATGTGCCATTCTTCAATTGCTTGATTTGAAGACCAAGGAAGTAACTAAGCTCTCCAATCATTGACATCTCAAACTCTTTAGCCATCATGTTGCCAAACTCTTCACAAAATTCTTGATTGGTTGATCCAAATATGATATCATCAACATAGATTTGCAACACAAACAAGTCTTTGCCAATCTTCTTGGTGAAGAGAGTGGTGTCAACCTTGCCCATCTTGAAACCTTTAGAGAGTAAGAAATCTCTCAATCTCTCATACCATGCTCTTGGTGCTTGCTTCAAACCATACAATGCCTTTCTTAGCTTGTAAACATGGTTGGGTTTCTTGTCATCTTCAAAACCGGGAGGTTGCTCAACATAAACTTCTTCATTGATATAACCATTGAGAAATGCACTCTTGACATCCATCTGGTATAGCTTGATGTTATGAGCACAAGCATAGGCCAACAAGATCCTAATTGCTTCCAATCTTGCAACCGGGGCATATGTTTCACCAAAGTCAAGACCTTCAACTTGAGTATAGCCTTGTGCTACCAATCTTGCTTTGTTCCTTACAACTATCCCATCTTGATCTTGTTTGTTGCGAAAGACCCATCTAGTACCAATGACATTATGATCACTAGGCCTCTCAACTAATTCCCATACTTGATTTCTCTTGAAATTGTTAAGCTCTTCATGCATGGCATTAACCCAATCAACATCTCTCAATGCTTCATCAATCTTCTTTGGCTCAATGTGAGACACAAAGGAGAAATGCTCACAAAATGATGCTAATCTTGATCTAGTTTGCACTCCTCTTTGAATGTCACCAATGATATGATCCAATGGATGATCTCTTGCAATATTTGTTGGTTGGAGTATTTGCACTTGATTGCTTGCACTTGATTGATCATGAGATGATGTACTAGCTTGTTGATCTTGCACTTGAGTACCACTTGTACTAGCTTGATTTTGATCATGAGAACCACTAGTTTGCACATTAGAGGTAGGAAGCACTTGATCTTTGTCATCTTCAACATCAATCACCTCTCTAGGCCTCAAATCACCAATATCCATATTTTTCATTGCATCGGCCAATTGAGTGCCTCTCACATCATCTAGATTCTCATCTTCCTCTTGAGAGCCATTGGTTTCATCAAATTCAACATCATGCACCTCCTCAAGAGTACCACTAGCCAAATTCCAAACTCTATAAGCTTTGCTAGTAGTTGAGTAACCAAGCAAGAATCCTTCATCACATTTCTTTTCAAATTTACTCAATCTAGTGCCTTTCTTCAATATATAGCATTTGCAACCAAAAACCCGAAAGTATGCAATGTTGGGCTTTCTTCCATTCAAGAGCTCATATGGTGTCTTCTCCATCATTGGGTGACAATAGAGTCGGTTGCTATAGTAGCAAGCCGTGTTGATTGCTTCGGCCCAAAAAGAATGACTCACATTGTATTCACTCAACATTGATCTTGCCATGTCAATCAAGGTTCTATTCTTTCTCTCAACAAGACCATTTGATTGTGGAGTGTATTTGGCCGAGAATTGATGCCTAATGCCAAATTCATCACAAAGCTCATCAACTCTTGTATTCTTGAATTCGCTTCCATTGTCACTTCTCACTTTCTTGATGGTTGTTTCAAACTCATTGTGTATTCTCTTGACAAATGATTTGAAGGTTGCAAAAGCATCACTCTTGTCACTAAGAAAGAATACCCATGTATATCTTGTGAAATCATCCACTATCACAAATCCATATTTGTTTCCACCAATGCTTGTGTATGTGGTTGGTCCAAATAAGTCCATGTGCAACAACTCAAATGCCTTGCATGTACTCATGATGCTTTTCTTTGGATGAGTGTTGCCAACTTGTTTTCCGGCTTGACATGCACTACAAAGCTTGTCTTTCTCAAATGTGACATCTTTCAAGCCTCTAACAAGATCATGCTTGATTAACTTGTTCAATTGTTTCATTCCAACATGACCAAGCCTTCTATGCCATAACCAACCCATGCTAGATTTAGTGAGCAAGCATGTTGATAATTGAGCTTCACTAGCATTGAAATCAACCAAGTATAGATTCTCATGTCTAAAGCCTTTGAATATCAAGTTAGAGCCATCTACACTTATGATCTCTACATCATCAACTCCAAATATGCATTTGAAACCAAGATCACAAAGTTGAGCTACGGATAGCAAGTTGAAGTTCAAGCTCTCTACTAGTAGCACATTGGAAATGCTCAAGTCATTGGATATAGCAATTTTACCAAGCCCTTTGACCTTGCCTTTGCCATTGTCACCAAATGTGATACTATCAACACCATTGTCATCATTTGCATTGATTGAATTGAACATTCTTGAATCACCGGTCATATGTTGTGTGCACCCACTATCAAGCACCCAATGCCTTCCTCCGGCTTTATAGTTTACCTACAAAACAAATCAATGTTTCTTAGGTACCCATACTTGTTTGGGTCCTTGGAGGTTAGTGACTAAGCTCTTTGGTACCCAAATGGCCTTCTTCTTTGGACCCACAATTGGTGTACCAACAAACTTAGCATGCACACCCTTCTCACCCTTGGTAAGCACATAACAAGAATCAAAAGGAATGTAAGGTGCATTAGCAATTTTCTTGTTCTTGTTCATTTTATTGCAATTAAGCTCTAAGTGCCCAACTTGCTTGCATTTATTGCAATACCGACCATTGCTCTTCACAAAGCTAGGCTTGTGAGTTGCAAAGGCTTTCTTGCCCTTCTTGGGGGTATAGCCTAATCCCTCTTTGTTGAGAGAAAACCTTTGGCTACCCAAGCACTTTAGCAAGCGGGCCTCACCACCATAGGCCTTGTCTAGGGCGTGAGTGAGCTCATCCACCTCTCTCTTGAGAGTCTCATTCTCAACCTTTAGTGAGGTCTCACAAGTGACACTAACATTAGAAGTGGAGGTAGAGTTGGTGGTGGTGGATGAAGACCTACAAGAAGAGTTAGTGGCAACAACAATAGGTAGGTTGGGTGATTCTTTAATTAAGTCACATGTTGTGCCCACATCACATGATACATCAACCTTTTCCTTGTTCTCTTCTAACAACAAGGAGTGAGCTTTCTCAAGCTTGGTGTGAGCCTTGCCAAGCTTCTCATGGGCTTCCACTAGCCTCTCATGATTAGCATTGAGCTCATCAAAGGATTGCTCAAGAGCTTTTAACTTCTTGGCCAATTCTTTGCACTTCTTGTTTTTAGATTGAATGAGAGAATTGGCTTGTTCTAACATGTCCATGAGTTGTTCATTAGTGAATTCATTTTCATCATCACTATCACTATCATGTTCATGTTCACTTTCACTTTCACTCTCATCATATTGTACCTTGTGGCCCTTGGCCATGAAGCATGAAGGAGTGTCGAAGAGTGATGGCTTGTTGTTGATAGCAATGCTTGCAAGCGCCTTCTTCTTGGATGCCTTGTCATCATCACTAGAATCATCATCCGAAGAAGCATCACTATCCCATGTCACAACATAGGATCCACCCTTCTTCTTCTTCTTGAAGACCATCTTCTTTTCTTTCTTTTCTTTCTTCTCCTTCTTGTTCTTCTTCTCATGCTCATCATGATCACTATTGTGTGGACAATCCGCCACAATATGATCGGGACTCTTGCACTTGTAGCATAGCCTCACATATTCCTTGTTCTTGGAGTTGTCCCTTCTCTTTCTTGTATGGTAGCCCTTCTTCTTCATCATCTTGCCAAACTTGCGGACGAAGAGTGCTAGTGCTTCATCATCACTATCATCATTAGAGCACTCCTCATCACTTGATTCTTCCTTCTTGGCCTTGCCCTTGTTCTTGCTCTTGGATGAAGAGCTAGCTTTGAATGCTACACTCTTCTTCTTCTTGTCATCATCATCCTTCTTCATGACCTCATCATCATCATTGTCATTGTATTGATCTTCGGTCATGACATCTCCAAGTACCTCATTGGGAGATACACCGGTCAATCCACCTCTAAAGATGATTGTTCTCAATGTCTTGAACCTCTTGGGCAAGCACATCAAGAACTTGTGAATGAAGTCCTCATCCTTCACTTTCTCACCAAGGCCCTTGAGATCATTTATGATGACTTGGAGCCTATAGAACATCTCCGGTATGGACTCATCATCCTTCATCTTGAAGTTTGAAAGCTTGTCCTTGAGCATATACAACTTGGCACTTTTTACCGTTGTAGTGCCCTCATATGTTTCTTCAAGCCTTGTCCACACTTCACTAGCCTTCTCAAGATCTTTGACTTGTTCAAATACCTTTGAATCAATGCCATTGTATATTGTGTTGAGAGCCATAGTATTGCATTGCTTGTTTGCTTTCTCATTATCGGTGGGGTTAGCCGGATCAAGAATCACAAAGTCATTTTCGGTGACTTCCCACACTCTATCATTTATTGATCCAAGATACATTTTCATCTTTCTCTTCCAATAGTCAAAAGAACTTGTGCCATCAAAGAATGGTGGTTTGCCCCCAACATGGTTGAACACTATTTGAGCCATAATTTGAGCACCGAGGTTGTTAAGCCTTCACAAAACGGTGACCACGGCTCTGATACCACTTGAAAGGTCCTAATATGGCTAGAGGGGGGTGAATAGCCTATTTAAAAATTCTACAAACTCACTAGAGCAAGAGGTTAGAAAATAACAAAGCGAAGCTTTTTGCTCTAGCTCTAATGGGGTGTAAGCAAGCCACCTACCCAACAATTCTAGTTGCTATGATCACTATGCGCACAAGAACTAAGTCACTACTTACACTAGAAAGCTACCTAAAGTTTCTATACAAGTAAGTAAGCTACTCTAGTTTGCGGGAAAGTAAAAGAGATGGTTTGAACTTTATACCGCCGCGTAGAGGGGATGAACCAATCAATAATATGAAGTCCAATCACCGGGAGAAATCCAATGAACAATCACAATGGAGACACACAATTTTTCTCCCGAGGTTCACGTGCTTGCCGGCACGCTACGTCCCCGTTGTGTCGACCAACACTTGGTGGTTCGGTGACTAAGAGGTGTAGCACGAACCTCGTCCTCACTAGGACACCACAAGAACCTACCCACAAGTGAGGTAGCTCAATGACACGAGCAATCCACTAATGTTGCCTTTGGCACTCCGCCGAGGTAGGCACAAACCTCTCACAATCACCGGGAGATGGCCACGAACAATCACCAACTCGTGCCAAAGCTCCTCTGCTGCTCCAAGCCGTCTAGGTGGCGGCAACCACCAAGAGTAACAAGAAAACCGCAGCTAAAACGATCCCCAAGTGCCACTAGATGCAATCACTCAAGCAAATGCACTTGGAATCACTCCCAATCTCACAAAGATGTATAATCTATGAAGGAGATGAGTGGGAGGTGTTTGCTTAGGCTCACAAGGATGTTATGTATGCTAGAATGCCAAGAGTGTGAGCCCCAAGCCGGCCAAACACGTATTTATAACCCCTCAAGCAAATAGAGCCGTTGGCTCTTTCACTGGGCAAACTGCGGGGTCACCGGACGCTCTTAAAGGGGCACCGGACGCTCAATACCAGCGTCCGGTGCTCCAACGTCAGCCACGTGTCACGCTCGTGTCAGAATCTAACGGTCACCTGCAGTGCACCGGACGCTGAGCAAGTGAGCACCGGACAGTCCGGTGCACACCGGACTCATGCGCAGAGAGCTTCGCAAACTTGCAGGGTCACCGGACGCAAGCCACCGGACGCACCCTTAGCGTCCGGTGCTCACCGGACCCATGCGCAGAGAGGGTCGCAAAACGCCCGCACACCGGACGCTAACCACCGGACGCTCAAGCCAGCGTCCGGTGCCTATCGTCCGGTGCCTTACCCTAGCTGGGCCAGGCACTGTCTACACCGGACGCTCAGACGCAGCGTCCGGTGCTCCAGAAGCCAGCGTCCGGTGAGTGTTTTCTCAGCGAGAAACACCCCCGCGACTTCTCCAAATTTCCCACCGGCGCAATAGAAAAAATGCACTTCATTTTCTCGAAAAGCGCCGAATCCCGCCTCGCAAGCTCGGCGGGAGGGAGAGAGGAACCCATCCTCTCTCTACCCTTCAAACTCCACCTCCTTCTCAAAGTGCGCCAACACCACAACGTGTAAACCACCAAGTGCACGTGTGTTAGCATTTTCACAAACATTTTCTTTGAAGGAGTTAAGTTAGCTCACTAGGTTCTAAATGCATGCACATGAACAATGACACCTAGTGGCACTTGATAACCGCTTAGCCAAAGAATTCCCCTCTTTATAGTACGGCTATCTATCCTAAATGTGATCACACCCTCTATGGTGTCTTGATCACCAAAACCAAAACCCTAAGCAATACCTTTGCCTTGATCTCCATAGGGTTTTGTTTTTCTCTTTCTTCTTTTCAAAGTTGAGCACTTGATCATCTTGTGGTCGTCACCATCATCACCATGATCATCACTTGCTCCATCACTTGGCATGTACCAACCTCATTAAATCTACACGCACTTAGTATAGAGGTTAGTATTAGGGTTTCATCAATTATCCAAAACCAAACTAGGGCTTTCACTCGTCGAATCAGCACAACCGTTGCTTCACTGGCTTGGAACCGGCTCGAATTTCCAAGGAGTGCTCGGCGACTTCCCTCGGTATGCCCGGCATGTCTGAGGGACTCCATGCAAACATGTCGGCGTTTGCACAGAGAAAGTCGACGAGCACGGCTTCCTATTTGGGGTCGAGGTCGGCGCTGATCGTCAGCACCTTGCCGTCGGAGTTGTTGGGGTCGAGCGGGATCTTCTTGGTTCCTTCCGCCGGCTCGAAGCTGCCCGCGTCGCGCTTGGGCTCTGGAGCCTCAGCGGCCAGGGCCTCGAGCTTTGAGGCGAGCTCGGTGGAACTCTCGACCGCCTCCCCATACTCGACGCACTCGACGTCGCACTCATATGCGTGCTCGAAGGAGGAGCTGACAGTGATGACGCCCTTGGGCCCAGGCATCTTCAGCTTCAAGTAGGTGTAGTTGAGAATAGCCATGAATTTGGCGTAGCCCGGGCGCCCGATGATGGCATGGTACGTGCCTCGGAACCCCACCACCTCAAAGGTGAGGGTCTCCTTTCTAATGTTGGCCGCTGTGCCAAAGCAGACGGTAGGTCGATTCGACCTACCTGCATCGCCTTCTTCCCAGGAACGACGCCATGGAAGCCTCCGGCGCTTGGCTGGAGCTGTGACCTGTTGATGCCGAGGAGGTCAAGAGTCTCGAGGTAAATGATGTTTAGGCTGCTGCCGCCATCCATCAGCACCTTCGAGAGTCTGGTGTTGACGATGATGGGGTCGACGACAAGCGGGTAGACGCCAGGGGCGACCACCTTGTCAGGGTGGTCCTCTCGATCGAAGGTGATGGGGTACTCGACCAGCTAAGGTACTGGGGTACCGCCATCCTTGCTGCAAAGACTTCACAGCGCTCCCTCTTGCGTTGCCTTGCAGTCAGCTGCGTTGAGGGCCCACCGTAGATCATGTAGCAGTCGTAGACGGCAGGGAAACCGTCGTCGTCTTTGTCATTCCCCTTGTCGTCGTTCTTATCCTTCTTTGGGTCGTCGCGCACGTCCTTCTTGAACCCCAGACCGTCGAAATGCTTTTTCCACATACGACAGTCCTCGAGCTTATGGTTGGCTCCTCCCTTATGGTAATGGCACGGCTCCTTCAGCATCTTATCGAAGATGCCTGCCTCTGGAGGACCTCGAGGCCTTTTGCGTTCCATGGCGGCGACGAGATCGTCGTCTAGCTCTTCCCGCTGGAACGGGCGGGTTTTCTTCTTCTTCTTCTTGTTCTTCTTGAGCCCTCGACTAGGGCCCTCATCATCATCGGCGGGCGGCTTGCCCTTCCTTCCTTCACAGCTGAAGAAAGCGCCGACCGCTTCTTCTCTCGCAGCATAGTTAGCCACCATGTCCATCAGCTTGTCGACGGTCTGAGGGCGATTCCGGCCCAATTCCCGCACCAAGTCTCGACTGGTGGTACCAGAGACAAAGGCCAGGATGACGTCGTGGTCGGGGATGTGCCGCAGCTCGGTGCGTTGCTTTGAGAAGCGTCAAGCATACTCTTGAAGAGTTTCTCCTGACTTCTGCTTGCACTTGCTAAGGTCCCACGAGTTTCTAGGCCGTATGTAGGTCCCTTTGAAATTACCCTCGAATACTCTAACCAAATCGACCCAGTCGTGGATCCGATCGGCTGGAAGTTCCTCGAGCCACCTGCGGGCGGTGTCGGAGAGGAAGAGTGGCAGCTGTCTTATGATGGCTCGATCGTCTCCTCGAGCGCCTCCTAGCTGACAGGCCAGCCTGAAGTCTGCCAGCCATAGCTCTGGTTTGGTTTCACCGTTGTACTTTGTGATGCTGGTCGGGGGTCGCAACGGACTGGGCAGCGGCGTGCTGCGGATCGCCCTGCTGAACACCCGTGGGCCTGGTGGCTCTGGGGCCATCCGGTCCTCATCGCTGTCGTACCTACTGCCGCGATGGGCGCTGTAACCGCGCTCTTCCGCATCCCCGTACCGACGGCGACGATTCTCTTCAATGTCGCGTCGTGCGTCGTGCCGACGTTGGTTGTCGACGGCGAGTACGAGCGTGGTCTTTTTCCCTCGAGGGGGTGGCTGCTGATGGACCGACACCTCCTTTTCGTTTTGGGCTGGCTCATCGCGCTTTTTAGTGGCCGCTCCTCGGCGTCGAGAAGCCGAGCTTTCGGCCTGCTGAACTATCGCCACCTGGAGCAGGGTCCGCACCTCGTCTCGGATGCGCCGCGCTTGGGAGTTCGACGTCTCCGGCATGTTTCGCAGCAGCATTGTTGCTGCCACAACGTTCTGGCCTGCTCGAGGGAAACGGCTGACGGGCTGCTCAGGCTCTACGTCTCCGACGATTTGCCGGTGTACCTCTCGAGCTCGTCTGCGGACACTTCCGCCAGGCGGGTAAGGCAGGTCCTGCTCGAGGATTTGCTCAAGCAGAACAAGGCGCTCGTGATCCTCGTCAAGCTTTGCCTTGAGCTCTTGTTGCTGCGCTATTTGTGCGGCTCTGTCCTCTTGCGGAGGGGGGTCGATCTGACCGTCATTCCCAGGTGTCGTGGGGTCTTCCCTCGCTGCAGGGGCTCGCCCGCCTGCAATGGCGTCTTGCGTCTCGTCGGTGGTTTCCACCACTCCGTCGATATGGAAGACTCCCTAGTAGGGTCATAGCTGTTGGATTCCGAGCCGGAGTCTGTCTCGGCGGCGTAGAAGCATCCACGTCCCTCCTCCAGCAGCCGCTGCCTGAGCGAGGTGATCGTGTATCGCCTAGGGCCTAGGCGACGGAGGCTTCATACCTGGGAGAAATCCGGCAGCTTAGACGTCGGTTGCTGTGCTCCAGGGTGGCATGGGAGGACCATTTGTCTCTCCACGTACGTCTAGGCGTTTGGGCATATTGCCCTGGCGAGCGACGCTGCGGCATTGTCCAATCCGAACGGCAGCGCCCTTCTTGGAGTGAACAACCCATGTGGAAGTAACCTGGCGGTGGGGGAGAGCGTGCGGGGCGCGTCACCTCTTGTCGTCGTGTGATCCTCGCGGCGCTGAGCCGTCATGCCCGCGGTTCCGGCGCGCGGTGTTGTCGGCTCCTGTGCCTCCTCCTGCCTAGCACGAACTGTCAGTCGTGACGAGGCAGAAGGGCGACGGTGGTGCTGTCCACGCCTATTCTTGGGCGGGGAGGCGTGGTGGCGAGGACGTCTCAGGGCCCTCAATCGTGCTGGCGCAACGCGGGTTCCTCCCGGTCCTTTGATCGAGAGCAAGATCATGTCATAGCCGGAGCCAGTAGACATGAACTCGAGACTCCCAAACCAAATCACCGTGGAGCACGGAATCGGCGAGGCGAGAGTGGCCATCTGGAAAGGAATGGGAAATCGATGAAAAACACATAGGACCCCTACCTGGCACGCCAACTGTCGGTGTTTTCCCCACGGGGGGTCACACCAACGAGTAAATTTGTGTGCGTGTTACCTTTTCCAGATGGTGATGCAAGAAGACACGAAGATTTATCCTGGTTCAGGCATGAGAAGGCCCTACGTCCAGCGGGGGGGGGAGAGTTTGTATTATCTTGCACCTAAGTGCTCGTACAGGGGTGAATACAAGCGTGGTATGGAATGAGATGGAGTATGGAAGTTCTACTGTGTATGGATGTAGTGTTGCGTGATGTCTTGTGTCGTGTTCGCTCCCGGGCCTCCCCTTTTATAGTTCCAAGGAGAAGCCTAGGGTACAAGTATAGGCGTCAGAGTAGGGGTCGGTAGAGGTATGTTGCGCGGACCTACTCGAGGCCTCCGTACCGTCGTGGTCTCGAGCCGTCCTGTCCCGGTAGCTTGATGATGATTACGCGTGCCCCTGTATCCCGCTCCGTGCGCCGTCGTGGACTGGTTTATCAGTCGCACGCCTGTACGTCATGGCGACAGATACGCCGGAGTGGCTGCAGTGTTGTCATTCGACGCCCAACCCTTCCCCAGGAAGGAAACATGTCTGGTCGAGGGCCGGACGCCGTGCAGCGCCTTGCTATCTAGAGCGTTGACCTTGAATGCCTCGAGGGGGTCTTGATTAGACGTTCCAACCCTGCTTCCCGCGTTCTGACATACTCTGGATTGTTTGGTGGGGAAGGCTGCAAAAAGAATGACGGGACGGGTGCCTGTTCCCTATCACGCTTCCCGTGACCGGCGTGTTAGGTGGGAAAGCGACAGGCGCATTAAATGCCCTGGCTCCCGTGCGTGCGTCAGGCGGCGGGCGGCGTCCTTGCACTTGACGCCTCCTGATTCGCTCGAGCCTATTTCCGTATTCGACGGTAGTTGGCGCTCGAGCCCTGATCGATTCGCTCGACGCCCTTTCCGTCTTCGAGGCCGCGGTCGTCAATGACTGTATGTGCGACTGATTGGGTAGAGCGTCGAGTCGGGGGCCTCGACTTGCGTACGGGCAATCTTATTATGTGCAGCAGTTAGGACACCCCTTACTGATACCCTCGACAATATGAGACACATGATCTAGGAGTTCTATCGGGTGCGTCCAAATTGATTTCTGAGAATATGGTATGTTACATGCAAATCGTGCACCTATCTTGCATCAAGATTAGCACTATCTCCAAACAGATCGAACCGACCTTCAACTTGAGCCTCTTCACCTAGGATTATCATCGGGTGCTTCCATAATGGTTTCTGTGCCTATGGTGCATTATGCGCAAACCATGCACCAATCCTGCACCTAAACTAACACTGTCTCTAAACAGATTGAAGCGAGATTCCATATTGTTGGTGTAAAAGCTGATCTACAAACACAAAGGGCTAATACCCAATTCAAACGTTAAGGCGTGCCAGCCGATTTGACCTTACAACCGACAAAGGTGGTAACCTGAACACTTTGGTCCCGACAACAGCGATGCGCCCGGATGTCACAGCCAAGATGTGCTCATGCGGAACTTGAGAACACGCCGAGCTTGACTCGACGAATTCCTAAGAACTCGTCGTAAAAAGGAAAAATATGACGAAGTCGTCGAAAAGTATATGCTGGAATATGAGTAAAAACTCGTGTTTGATTGATTTATAGATGTCTCATTACATTGCTCTAGGGTCTACATTTATACCCTGTCCAAAAAGCAACAACTAGACACGACTAGGACTCAAATTCAAAATTAAACGGAAACCGCATACAAAACGATTTCTAATAACTAAGGAAAACATTAAACTACCCCCCGTAACTGATCGGGACAGCACCACGAATCAATCGGCAACTTCCACGCTTTCCTCCAGAGTCATCGGCAGACTATCTATTACGGCCATCGGCAAATACTGGCACTGGTCATCGGCACGAATATACCATCACTTCTGGACTTGGTCATATTCGGTTGTCTCCCCATCAGCAACCTCCTTCATCGGCAACTTCCCTGCAGACTGGTCACCACTGCTCCATCTGCTGATCCACATGCCATTAACTCCACATACGTATCAAAAGATACGTGTCCAAAAACGGTGTCAACACATATGACACACATGATCTAGGAGTTCTATCGGGTGCGTCCAAATTGATTTCTGAGAATATGGTACGTTCCATGCAAACCATACACCTATCTTTCATCAAGATTAGCACTATCTCCAAACAGACCGAACTGAGCTTTCACTTGAGCCTCTTCACCTATGAGTACCATCGGGAACTTCCACAACGATTTCTAAGCCTATGGTGCACTGGGCATAAACCATGCAACTATCTTGCCCCAAAACTAATACTATCTCCAACTAGACCGAAGCGAGATTCCATATGATACACTTCATCTAGTAGTTCCATCGGGTGCATCTACAGTTCCATCGGGTGTGTCCAAATTGATTTCTGAGCATATGGTATGTTCCATGCAAACCGTGCACCTATCTTGCATCAAGATTAGAACTATCTCCAAACAGACAGAACCAAGATTCCACATGAGCCTCTTCACCAAGGAGTACCATCGCGTGCGTCCAAAATAGTTTCTTATCCTATGGTGCATTAGGCACAAACCGTGTACCTATCGTGCACCGAAACTAACACTATCTCCAAAGAGACCGAAGTGACATTATATATGACACACGTCATCTAAGAGTTCTGTTGGGTGCTTCCAAATATATTTCTAAGCATATGGTACGTTTGATGCAATTCGTGCACCTATCTTGCATCAAGATTAGCACTAACTCCAAACAAAGCAAACTGAGATTCCACTTGAGCCCCTTTACCCAGGAGTATCATCGGGTGCATCCAAA
Organism: Sorghum bicolor; assembly: GCF_000003195.3. Lineage (NCBI taxonomy): Eukaryota > Viridiplantae > Streptophyta > Magnoliopsida > Poales > Poaceae > Sorghum > Sorghum bicolor. Next base: position 30,999,376 of record NC_012878.2, read on the forward strand.
ATGGTTTCTTAGCCTATGATGCATTAGGCGCAAACTGTGTACCTATCTTGCACCAAAACTAACTCTATCTCCAAACAGACCAAAGTGAGATTCTGTATGACACATGTCATCTAGGAGTTCTATTGGGGTGCAACCAAATGGATTTCTTAGCATATTGTATGTTCCATGCAAACCGTGTACCTATCTTGCATCAAGATTAGCACTATCTCCAAACAGAACGAGCTGACCTTCCACTTGAGCCTCTTCACCTAGAATTATCATCGGGTGCTTGCATAATGGTTTCTGAGCCTATGGTGCATTATGCGCAAACCATGCACCAATCTTGCACCTAAACTAACACTGTCTCTAAACAGACTGAAGCGAGATTCCATATGAAACACATGATCTAGGAGTTCTATCGGGTGCGTCCAAATTGATTTATGAGAATATGGTAGGTTCCATGCAAATCGTGCACCTATCTTGCATCAAGATTAGCACTATCTCCAAACAGATCGAACCAACCTTCCACTTGAGCCTCTTCACCTAGGATTATCATTAGGTGCTTCCATAATGGTTTCTGAGCCTATGGTGCATTATGCGCAAACCATACACCAATCTTGCACCTAAACTAACACTGTTTCCAAACAGATTGAAGAGAGATTCTATATGACACACATGATCTAGGAGTTCTATTGGGTGCGTCCAAATTGATTTCTGAGAATATGGAACGTTCCATGCAAACCGTACACTTATCTTTCATCAAGATTAGCACTATCTCCAAACAGACCGAACCGTGCTTTCACTTGAGCCTCTTCACCTAGGAGTACCATTGGGAACTTCCACAATGATTTCTGAGCCTATGGTGCACTGGGCACAAACCATGCAACTATCTTGCTCCGAAACTAATACTATCTCCAACTGGACCGAAGCGAGATTCCATATGATACACTTCATCTAGTAGTTCCATCGGGTGCATCTACAGTTCCATCGGGTGTGTCCAAATTGATATCTGAGCATATGGTATGTTCCATGCAAACCGTGCACCTATCTTGCATCAAGATTAGAACTATCTCCAAACAGACAGAACCAAGATTCCACATGACCCTCTTCACCAAGGAGTACCATCACGTGCGTGCGAAATAGTTTCTTAGCCTATGGTGCATTAGGTACAAACCATGTACCTATCTTGCACCGAAACTAACACTATCTCCAAAGAGACCGACGTGAGATTATATATGACACACGTCATCTAAGAGTTCTAATGGGTGCTTCCAAATATATTTCTAAGCATATGGTACGTTCGATGCAATTCGTGCACCTATCTTGCATCTAGATTAGCACTATCTCCAAACAAAGCAAACTGAGCTTCCACTTGAGCCCCTTTACCCAGGAGTATCATCGGGTGCATCCAAAATGTTTTCTTAGCCTATGATGCATTAGGCGCAAACTATGTACCTATCTTGCACCAAAACTGACTCTGTCTCCAAACAGACCAAAGCAAGATTCTATATGACACATGTCATCTAGGTGTTCTATTAGGGTACGTCCAAATTGATTTCTTAGCATATGGTATGTTCCATGCAAACCGTGCACCTATCTTGCATCAAGATTAGCACTATCTCCAAACATATCGAACCGACCTTCCACTTGAGCCTCTTCACCTAGGATTATCATCGGGTGCTTGCATAATGGTTTCTGAGCCTATGGTGCATTATGCGCAAACCATGCACCAATCTTGCACCTAAACTAACACTGTCTCCAAACAGATTGAAGCGAGATTCCATATGACACACATGATCTAGGAGTTCTATCGGGTGCGTCCAAATTGATTTCTGAGAATATGGTACGTTCCATGCAAACCGTACACCTATCTTTCATCAAGATTAGCACTATCTCCAAACAGACCGAACCGAGCTTTCACTTGAGCCTCTTCACCTAGGAGTACCCTCGGGAACTTCCACAATGATTTCTGAGCCTATGGTGCACTGGGCACAAACCATGCAACTATCTTGCACCGAAACTAATACTATCTCCAACTGGACCGAAGCGAGATTCCATATGATACACTTCATCAAGTAGTTCCATCGGGTGCATCTACAGTTACATCGGGTGTGTCCAAATTGATTTCCGAGCATATGGTATGTTCTATGCAAACTGTGCACCAATCTTACATCAAGATTAGAACTATCTCCAAACAGACAGAACCAAAATTCCACATGAGCCTCTTCACCAAGGAGTACCATCGCATGCGTCCAAAATAGTTTCTTAGCCTATGGTGCATTAGGCACAAACCGTGTAGCTATCTTGCACCGAAACTAACACTATCTCCAAAGAGACCGAAGTGAGATTCTATATGACACACGTCATCTAGGAGTTCTATTGGGTGCTTCCAAATATATTTCGAAGCATATGGTGCGTTCCATACAATTCGTGCACCTATCTTGCATCAAGATTAGCACTATCTCCAAACAAAAGCAAACTGAGCTTCCACTTGAGCCCCTTTACCGAGGAGTATCATCGGGTGCATCCAAAATGGTTTCTTAGCCTATGATGCATTAGGCGCAAACTGTGTACCTATCTTGCACCAAAACTGACTCTGTCTCCAAACAGACCGAAGCGAGATTCCATATGACACATGTCATCTAGGAGTTCAATTTGGGTGCACCTAAATTGATTTCTTAGCATATGGTATGTTCCATGCAAACCGTGCACCTATCTTGCATCAAGATTAGCACTACCTCCAAACAGATCGAACCAACCTTCCACTTGAGCCTCTTCACCTAGGATTATCATCGGGTGCTTCCATAATGGTTTCTGAGCCTATGGTGCATTATGCGCAAACCATGCACCAATCTTGCACCTAAACTAACACTGTCTCCAAACAGATTGAAGCGAGATTCCATATGACACACATGATCTAGGAGTTCTATTGGGTGCGTCCAAATTGATTTCTAAGAATATGGTACGTTCCATGCAAACCGTACACCTATCTTTCATCAAGATTAGCACTATCTCCAAACAGACCGAACCGAGCTTTCACTTGAGCCTCTTCACCTAGGAGTAACATTGGGAACTTCCACAATGATTTCTGAGCCTATGGTGCACTGGGCACAAACCATGCAACTATCTTGCACCGAAACTAATACTATCTCCAACTGGACCGAAGCGAGATTCCATATGATACACTTCATCTAGTAGTTCCATCGGGTGCATCTACAGTTCCCTCGGGTTTGTCCAAATTGATTTCTGAGCATATGGTATGTTCCATGTAAACCGTACACCTATCTTGCATCAAGATTAGAACGATCTCCAAACAGAAGTAACCAAGATTCCACTTGAGCCTCTTCACCAAGGAGTACCATCGTGTGCGTCCAAAATAGTTTCTTACCCCATGGTGCATTAAGCACAAACAGTGTACCTATCTTGCACCGAAACTAACACTATCTCCAAAGAGACCGAAGTGAGATTCTATATGACACACGTCATCTAGGAGTTCTATTGGGTGCTTCCAAATATATTTCGAAGCATATGGTACGTTCCATGCAATTCGTGCACCTATCTTGCATCAAGATTAGCACTATCTCCAAACAAAGCAAACTGAGCTTCCACTTAAGCCCCTTTACCCAGGAGTATCATCGGGTGCATCCAAAATGGTTTCTTAGCCTATGATGCATTAGGCGCAAACTGTGTACCTATCTTGCACCAAAACTGACTCTGTCTCCAAACAGACCAAAGCAAGATTCTATATGACACATGTCATCTAGGTGTTCTATTAGGGTACGTCCAAATTGATTTCTTAGCATATGGTATGTTCCATGCAAACTGTGCACCTATCTTGCATCAAGATTAGCACTATCTCCAAACATATCGAACCGACCTTCCACTTGAGCCTCTTCACCTAGGATTATCATCGGGTGCTTGCATAATGGTTTCTGAGCCTATGGTGCATTATGCGCAAACCATGCACCAATCTTGCACCTAAACTAACACTGTCTCCAAACAGATTGAAGCGAGATTCCATATGACACACATGATCTAGGAGTTCTATTGGGTGCGTCCAAATTGATTTCTGAGAGTATGGTACGTTCCATGCAAACCGTACACCTATCTTTCATCAAGATTAGCACTATCTCCAAACAGACCGAACCGAGCTTTCACTTGAGCCTCTTCACCTAGGAGTACCATCGGGAACTTCCACAATGATTTCTGAGCCTATGGTGCACTGGGCACAAACCATGCAACTATCTTGCACCGAAACTAATACTATCTCCAACTGGACCGAAGCGAGATTCCATATGATACACTTCATCAAGTAGTTCCATCGGGTGCATCTACAGTTCCATCGGGTGTGTCCAAATTGATTTCTGAGCATATGGTATGTTCTATGCAAACTGTGCACCTATCTTACATCAAGATTAGAACTATCTCCAAACAGACAGAACCAAAATTCCACATGAGCCTCTTCACCAAGGAGTACCATCGCATGCGTCCAAAATAGTTTCTTAGCCTATGGTGCATTAGGCACAAACGCGTGTAGCTATCTG
>NC_012878.2:31005869-31007615 GCF_000003195.3 Sorghum bicolor
ACGCCTCTTCAGCCTATGGTGCATTAGGCACAAACTGTGTACCTATCTTGCACCGAAACTAACACTATCTCCAAAGAGACCGAAGTGAGATTCTATATGACACACATCATCTAGGAGTTCTATTGGGAGCTTCCAAATATATTTCGAAGCATATGGTACGTTCCATGCAATTCGTGCACCTATCTTGCATCAAGATTAGCACTATCTCCAAACAAAAGCAAACTGAGCTTCCACTTGAGCCCCTTTACCCAGGAGTATCATCGGGTGCATCCAAAATGGTTTCTTAGCCTATAATGCATTATGCGCAAACTGTGTACCTATCTTGCACCAGAACTAACTCTGTCTCCAAACAGACCGAAGCAAGATTCCATATGACACATGTCATCTAGGAGTTCTATTGGGGTGCGCCCAAATGGATTTCTTAGCATATGGTATGTTCCATGCAAACCGTGCACCTATCTTACATCAATATTAGCACTATCTCCAAACAGATCGAACCGACCTTCCACTTGAGCCTCTTCACCTAGGATTATCATCGGGTGCTTGCATAACGGTATCTGAGCCTATGGTGCATTATGCGCAAACCATGCACCAATCTTGCACCTAAACTAACACTTTCTCCAAACAGATTGAAGCGAGATTCCATATGAAACACATGATCTAGGAGTTCTATCGGGTGCGTCCAAATTGATTTCTGAGAATATGGTACGTTCCATGCAAACCGTACACCTATCTATCATCAAGATTAGCACTATCTCCAAACAGACCGAACCGAGCTTTCACTTGAGCCTCTTCACCTAGGAGTACCATCGGGAACTTCCACAATGATTTCTGAGCCTATGGTGCACTGGGCACAAACCATGCAACTATCTTGCACCGAAACTAATACTATCTCCAACTGGACCGAAGCGAGATTCCATATGATACACTTCATCAAGTAGTTCCATCGGGTGCATCTACAGTTCCATCGGGTGTGTCCAAATTGATTTCTGAGCATATGGTATGTTCCATGCAAACTGTGCACCTATCTTGCATCAAGATTAGAACTATCTCCAAACAGACAGAACCAAGATTCCACATGAGCCTCTTCACCAAGGAGTACCATCGCATGCGTCCAAAATAGTTTCTTAGCCTATGGTGCATTAGGCACAAACCGTGTACTTATCTTGCACCGAAACTAACACTATCTCCAAAGAGACCGAAGTGAGATTCTATATGACACACGTCATCTAGGAGTTCTATTGGGTGCTTCCAAATATATTTCGAAGCATATGGTACGTTCCATACAATTCGTGCACCTATCTTGCATCAAGATTAGCACTATCTCCAAACAAAAGCAAACTGAGCTTCCACTTGAGCCCCTTTACCCAGAAGTATCATCGGGTGCATCCAAAATGGTTTCTTAGCCTATGATGCATTAGGCGCAAACTGTGTACCTATCTTGCACCAAAACTAAATCTGTCTCCAAATAGACCGAAGCGAGATTCCATATGACACATGTCATCTAGGAGTTCTATTTGGGTGCATCTAAATGGATTTCTTAGCATATGGTATGTTCCATGCAAGTCATGTCCTATCTTGCATCAAGATTAGCACTATCTCCAAACAGATCGAACCAACCTTCCACTTGAGCCTCTTCACCTAGGATTATCATCGGGTGCTTCCATAATGGTCTCTGAGCCGATGGTGCATTATGCGCAAACCATGCACCAATCTTGCACCTAAACTAACACTGTCTCCAAACAG
>NC_012878.2:31007715-31064926 GCF_000003195.3 Sorghum bicolor
ACCGAAACTAACACTATCTCCAAGAGACCGAAGTGAGATTCTATATGACACACATCATCTAGGAGTTCTATTGGGAGCTTCCAAATATATTTCGAAGCATATGGTACGTTCCATGCAATTCGTGCACCTATCTTGCATCAAGATTAGCACTATCTCCAAACAAAAGCAAACTGAGCTTCCACTTGAGCCCCTTTACCCAGGAGTATCATCGGGTGCATCCAAAATGGTTTCTTAGCCTATAATGCATTATGCGCAAACTGTGTACCTATCTTGCACCAGAACTAACTCTGTCTCCAAACAGACCGAAGCAAGATTCCATATGACACATGTCATCTAGGAGTTCTATTGGGGTGCGCCCAAATGGATTTCTTAGCATATGGTATGTTCCATGCAAACCGTGCACCTATCTTACATCAATATTAGCACTATCTCCAAACAGATCGAACCGACCTTCCACTTGAGCCTCTTCACCTAGGATTATCATCGGGTGCTTGCATAACGGTATCTGAGCCTATGGTGCATTATGCGCAAACCATGCACCAATCTTGCACCTAAACTAACACTTTCTCCAAACAGATTGAAGCGAGATTCCATATGAAACACATGATCTAGGAGTTCTATCGGGTGTGTCCAAATTGATTTCTGAGAATATGGTACGTTCCATGCAAATCGTACACCTATCTTTCATCAAGATTAGTACTATCTCCAAACAGACCGAACCGAGCTTTCACTTGAGCCTCTTCACCTAGGAGTACCATCGAGAACTTCCACAATGATTTCTGAGCCTATGGTGCACTGGGCACAAACCATGCAACTATCTTGCACCGAAACTAATACTATCTCCAACTGGACCGAAGCGAGATTCCATATGATACACTTCATCTAGTAGTTCCATCGGGTGCATCTACAGTTCCATCGGGTTTGTCCAAATTGATTTCTGAGCATATGGTATGTTCCATGCAAACTGTGCACCTATCTTGCATCAAGATTAGAACTATCTCCAAACAAACAGAACCAATATTCCACATGAGCCTCTTCAGCCTATGGTTCATTAGGCACAAACTGTGTACCTATCTTGCACCGAAACTAACACTATCTCCAAAGAGACCGAAGTGAGATTCTATATGACACACATCATCTAGGAGTTCTATTGGGAGCTTCCAAATATATTTCTAAGGATATGGTACGTTCGATGCAATTCGTGGACCTATCTTGCATCAAGATTAGCACTATCTCCAAACAAAGCAAACTGAGCTTCCACTTGAGCCCCTTTACCCAAGAGTATCATCGGGTGTATCCAAAATGGTTTCTTAGCCTATGATGCATTAGGCGTAAACTGTGTACCTATCTTGCACCAAAACTAACTCTGTCTCCAAACAGACCAAAGCGTGATTCCATATGACACATGTCATCTAGGAGTTCTATTAGGATGCGTCCAAATGGATTTCTTAGCATATGGTATGTTCCATGCAAACTATGCACCTATCTGGCATCAATATTAGCACTATCTCTAAACAGATTGAACTGACCTTCCACTTGAGCCTCTTCACCTAGGAGTATTATCGGGTGCTTCCATAATGGTTTCCGAGCCTATGGTGCATTATGCGCAAACCATGCACCCATCTTGCACCTATACTAACACTGTCTCCAAACAGATTGAAGCAAGATTCCATATGACACACATGATCTAGGAGTTCTATCGGGTGCGTCCAAATTGATTTCGGAGAATATGGTATGTTCCATGCAAACCGTACACCTATCTTGCATCAAGATTAGCTCTATCTCCAAACAGACCAAACTAAGGTTTCACTTGAGCCTCTTCACCTAGGAGTACCATCGGGAACTTTCACAACGGTTTCTGAGCCTATGGTGCACTGGGGACAAACCATGCACCTATCTTGCACCAAAACTAATACTATCTCCAACTGGACTGAAGCGAGATTCCATATGATACACTTCATCTAGTAGTTCCATCGGGTGCATCTATAGTTCCATTGGGTGTGTCCAAATTGATTTCTTAGCATATGGTATGTTCTATGAAAACCGTGCACCTATCTTGCATCGAGATTAGAACTATCTCCAAACAGACATAACCAAGATTCCACATGAGCCTCTTCACCAAGGAGTACCATCGCGTGCGTCCAAAATAGTTTCTTAGACTATGGTGCATTAGGCACAAACCGTGTACCTATCTTGCACCGAAACTAACACTATCTCCAAAGAGACCGAAGTGAGATTCTATATGACAGACGTCATCTAGGAGTTCTATTGGGTGCTTCCAAATATATTTTGAAGCATATGGTACGTTCGATGCAATTCGTGCACCTATCTTGCATCAAGATTAGCACTATCTCTAAACAAAGCAAACTGAGCTTCCACTTGAGCCCCTTTACCCAGGAGTGCTTCCACTTGAGCACCTATCTTGCATCAAGATTAGCACTATCATCAGGTGCATCCAAAATGGTTTCTTAGCCTATGATGCATTAGGCGCAAACTGTGTACCTATCTTGCACCAAAACTAACTCTGTCTCCAAACAGACCAAAGCAAGATTCTATATGACACATGTCATCTAGGAGTTCTTTTGGGGTGTGTCCAATTGGATTTCTTAGCATATGGTATGTTCCATGCAAACTGTGCACCTATCTTGCATCAAGATTAGCACTATCTCCAAACAGATCGAACTGACCTTCCACCTTCACCTAGGATTATCATCGGGTGCTTCCATAATGGTTTCTGAGCCTATGGTGCATTATGTGCAAACCATGCACCAATCTTGCACCTAAACTAACACTGTCTCCAAACAGATTGAAGCGAGATTCCATATGACACACATGATCTAGGAGTTCTATCGGGTGCGTCCAAATTGATTTCTGAGAGTATGGTGCACTGGGCACAAACCATGCAACTATCTTGCACCGAAACTAATACTATCTCCAACTGGACCGAAGCGAGATTCCATATGATACACTTCATCTAGTAGTTCCATCGGGTGCATCTACAGCTCCATCGGGTGTGTCCAAATTGATTTCTGAGCATATGGTATGTTCCATGCAAACCGTCCACCTATCTTGCATCAAGATTAGAACTATCTCCAAACAAACAGAACCAAGATTCCACATGAGCCTCTTCACCAAGGAGTACCATCGCGTGCGTCTAAAATAGTTTCTTAGCCTATGGTGCATTAGGCACAAACCGTGTACTTATCTTGCACCAAAACTAACACTATCTCCAAAGAGACCGAAGTGGGATTCTATATGACACACATCATGTAGGAGTTCTATTGGGTGCTTCCAAATATATTTCTAAGCATATGGTACGTTCGATGCAATTCATGCACCTATCTTGCATCAAGATTAGCACTATCTCCAAACAAAGCAAACTGAGCTTCCACTTGAGCCCTGTGGGGGTATAAACCCCTATACCCTTACGGCTAGACTTGGGCCAGGAGGCTTGGCCCATTACGAGACAAGTTCGAGGCTTGATCCGACAGCTCGGAGTTTCGTGCAAGGAAACAAGACGTGGAGATCAAGCAGGATTCTAGTCGGTTAGAATAGGAATTGATATCGAACTATCTATGACAATTGTAACCGACTAGGATTAGTTTCCAGATCTGTAACCCTGCCCTCCGGACTATATAAGGAGGGGCAAGGAACCCCCTAGGACATATTATTATTCTCAATCCAATACAATCAGACGCAGGACGTAGGTATTACGCCCACACGGCGGCCGAACCTGGATAAAAAGCTTGTCCGTGTCTTACGTCACCATTGAGTTCGTAGTTTGCGCACCGTCTACCGATAAACTACTACCATGGGTATACCCCAAGGTAGACTGCCGACTAGCTTTCGTCGACAGTGGCGCGCCAGGTAGGGGGTGTGCGTACAACTTTTCCAGCGAACAAGATGGTCATCGTTCAAGCTTCCGCGGCCGTGCCTGAAGGCCTCACGTTCACCGTCGGCCAGATTACGTGGACAACCCAAGGCGGTGGCCCCACGGTCACGGTTTCGGAAGAAACCCAGATCCGATCTGGGATGATGGCGGCATCGGCTCCGACCACGCGGACACCGGCACCGAGCACCCGACCACCGCTTCCGCGCTATAGGGGAATGAAGATTGATGGCTCGGACCTTTTTCGAGCTCTTGATCGCGCCGATCTCAAGCTTCTCGAAGCTTCCCGACTAATAGATGGGATCTCGCGCCAGCCTGACCAAGCCACGTCAACGGAATTTTACAACTCCCACCGGCCAACTCGTGTCGTCACACACGAACAGCTGGGAACGTCTCTGACGATAACCTCGACCCCCTCAGGACGGTCCGTCAAACTCGAGGCTGGTCCAGATCAAGGCTCTCCTTACGGGCTGGACAATTCAGCCGTTCACTACTCACGGCACATCCAATCCCTCTTCAACGGGGCTGGTTGGTTGCCAAAGCGAAGCAATCGACCAGCACGACACTACGTCAACATGGTGACGATCCAAGAACTACGGAACGGCCAGGCTTCCAGCACAAACTCTAGCACTGGCTCCGTTCCTACCGAAGTCATAAATTCCGAGGACGAAGACTACGACCTGGATTTACCACCGTATCCTCCGGGTTTCTCTCGCTTCCCGGTCTTTCCACCTTGGCGTGGAGACCTCGTTTTCAATGTCAGCGCCGACGAGCTGGTCGTTGACGGAGAAACAGACGAGCAGAGGCAGCTCCGCGAGCAGCGCAATGCTGACCGCGCCCGACGACGCGCGGACGAGGAACGCCAACTCCCGCCACATAACCTCACCGACGCTTTCGACATGGTCGGGGATCAGCCAGTCTACAAAACGCCAAGCGCCAACGTGGCTGTCGCCATGGCCAACTTAGATGGAGTCCCTGATACTCCCGAATGCCAGGGCATCCGATCCAGCGTTCGAGCACACCTGATCGCCGCGATGGGACAGACAGCCACTCTGCTCAAAAGAGTCCATGCTATCTCCTATACAGAGGTCTCCTCCGACCAGACTCATCGCAGCTGGACCTCACCACAACCCAGCAGGCACCACCGCAACCGTTCCCCCAACAATCATCGAAAAGATTCACGGCGTGACGATGGAGGTCGGGAAGCTGGCGGCCATCGCGAGCAGAATTGCAGGCGTGGTCAGGAAGTAAACCAGCACAGGGATCTTCGATACAACATCCCTCCCAAAGACGCCCGAGACCGCATCAACAGGCGCGCCACGGAGAGAGCAGTCCACGAAAACCTGCGTCGTATTGAGTACGATGCAACACACGGCCCCCCGGGCCTGAGATAGTTCTCTTCACACCTCCGCCAGGTCGTGTGGCCCCGCAATTTCAAGCTCGAGAAACTCAAAAAATACGACGGTAAGGAAAACCCAGAGAACTGGATCACTCTTTATGAGATCGTCGTCCGATCAGTAGCAGGAGATGAGCACGTCATGGCCAACTACTTCCCAGTAGTCCTCGACTAGGCTGGTCGCCAGTGGCTCCTTGGCCTGCCCGAGGACTCTTTCGACTCTTGGGAAGAACTATGCCAGGCTTTCATCGACAACTTCATCGCCACCTGGGAGCAGCCTGGGAACAAGTACGACCTCGAAAGGATAAGGGACAGGAAAAACGAGCCTCTGCACGATTACATCCGACGATTCTCGGATATGCGCCTTAAGATCCCGAAAATTTCCCACGACGAGGCCATATCTGCTTTCATCAAGGGGCTGCGCTTCCATGAAGTACTGAGGAACAAGCTACTGCGCAAAAGGCCAACAACGATGGCCGAGCTCCTCGCCACGGCTAAAAATTACACCGACGCTGACGACGCAGAAAAACTCATCCGGGACGATGCGAGAGGTCCCGACCAGCCTCCTCGACGAGATGATAGTCGAGGTCGTTTTGACAACAGGAACCATCGTCGCCCCGACAACCGAGAAGGCTGGGACAGGCAGCGTGACAATCGTGACGACTTCAGAGGCAAGCGCCCTCGCGACCACGACCACGAGGTGAATACGGTAAAGCATCCCAATGCGCGGCGAGACTACCAGGAAGACTACAACAAGACGTTGAAGGGACCATGCCAACTGCATCCAAAATCCAACCACACGATGGAGGAATGTCGCGTCCTAAAAAACATCTACACACGGTGGGCTGCTCAAGACGACCCCGCCAAGAAAAATGGGAAACAGGACGGGCGCGATCATGAAGATGAGGACGAGGACCAGGACAGGGACCCACGACACCAGTATGTCAGTCCCACCGACGTGGTCCACTCCATCTTCGGGGGCAAGGTCTTCATCGAATCTAAGCGAGAAAGAAAGCTCTTAAAGAGAGCCTGCCTCGACATAGACAGCACGGATGGCCTGATCGCAGATCCAAAATTTCCTCCCTGGTCACACAGGGAAATCTCCTTCAGCAGGAAGGATCAGTGGGCCGCTATCCTAGAGCCAGGACGTTTCCCTCTAATCTTGGATCCTTGCATCAATAGCATCAGATTCGAGTGCGTGCTCGTCGACGGGGGAAGTTCCATCGACATCCTCTTTCGCAATAGTTTACCTGCCCTCAAGATAACCCCAGCACAGTTAAAGCCATACGATGCTCAATTCTGGGAGTCTTGCCAGGTCAAAGTTCAGTGCCCCTCGGACAGATAACACTGCCTGTCCAATTCGGCACATCTGACCACTTTCGAACGGAGTTCGTCAACTTTGTGGTCGCCGACTTTGATGGAACATACCACGCTATACTGGGCCGACCATCGCTGACAAAGTTCATGGCAGTTCCACATTACTCATACCTGGTCCTCAAAATGCCTACAGAGAAGGGCGTCCTAACTGTCAGAGGCAATGTCTACACTGCATACACTTGCGAGGAGGAGAGCTTCAAGATCACCGAAGCAATTGATCTTTCAAATCGCATGGCAGAAACAGCAGCCCAAGCTGCACAGCTACCTCCTGACCACCTCTGACTACCCGAGCAGGAGACCGCTAGGAAGAATTCAAAGTCCAAGGAGTACAAGGAAGTACAGCTGGTCGAAGGCAGCCCCGAGAAGACGGCCCTCATCGGGGCCAACCAGGATCCTAAATAGGAAGACGCGCTCGTCAGGTTTCTAAGGGACAACGTGAGCGTTTTCGCATGGAAACCCGCAGACATGTCCGGCGTTCCACGAAACCTGATCGAGCACTCCTTAAATGTCTTGAAGACCGCAAGGCCCATCAAGCAAAAGCTGCAACAGTTCGCTCGTGACAAAAAGGAGGCTATTAGGACAGAAATAACACGGCTTTTAGCTGCCGGATTTATAAAAGAGGTGTATCATCCCGATTGGCTCGCCAATCCGGTTCTTGTACGCAAAAAGAATAATGAATGGAGAATGTGCGTTGATTACACTGATCTCAATAAACACTGTCCTAAAGATCCTTTTGGTCTCCCTCGCATCGACGAGGTGGTCGACTCAACGGCCGGATGCGAACTCCTCTCTTTTCTAGACTGCTACTCTGGTTATCACCAGATCTCGCTAAAGGAGGATGATCAGATCAAAACGTCTTTCATTACTCCTTTCGGCATATACTGCTACATGACCATGTCCTTTGTACTCAAAAATGCCGGAGCCACCTATCAACGGGCCATCCAGCAATGCCTCCACGACGAGATTCGTGACGACCTCGTCGAGGCTTATGTAGACGACATCGTCGTCAAAACAAGGGACGCAAGCACCCTAATCGACAACTTAGACCGAACCTTTAAGGCACTAAACAAGTACAAATGGAAGCTTAACCCCAAAAAGTGCATCTTTGGGGTCCCCTCTGGTCTACTGCTCGGCAACGTCGTCAGCCGCGACGGCATACGACCGAATCCTTCAAAAGTAAAAGCAGTGCTCGACATGCGACCACCAAAGAACGTCAAGGATATCCAGAACCTCACCAGATGTACGGCCGTCCTCAGCCGCTTCATCTCAAGACTAGGAGAAAAAGGCCGCCCCTTCTTCAAACTCTTGAAGGCGTCAGAAAAATTCTCCTGGACAGAGGAAGCTGACGCTACGTTCACCCAGCTCAAGACTTTCCTCACCTCACCGCCTGTTCTCACAGCGCCTCAGCCCAATGAAGACCTACTTCTTTACATTGCAGCAACCGACAGGGTCGTCTCCACGGCAATAGTGGTCGAGCGAGATGAGCCAGGCCACGTCTACAAGGTCCAGAGACCCGTTTATTTCATAAGCGAAGTCTTAAATGAGTCCAAGGCCAGATACCCACAAATACATAAGCTCATATACGCAATTCTAATAACGTCGAGGAAGCTAAAACACTACTTCGAAGGCCATCTGGTCTTGGTAACCACCAGTTTCCCCCTTGGGGATATTCTGCGCAATAAAGACGCCAACGGCAGAATTATAAAATGGGCAATGGAGTTATGCCCATTCTCCCTGGATTTCCAGAGCCGCACCACAGTCAAGTCTCAGGCCCTGGTCGATTTCATCGCAGAGTGGACGGATCTTAACGAGCCTCCCGTTACTCAGGAGTATCATCGGGTGCATCCAAAATGGTTTCTTAGCCTATGATGCATTAGGCACAAACTGTGTACCTACCTTGCACCAAAACTAACTCTGTCTACAAACAGACCAAAGCGAGATTCCATATGACACATGTCATCTAGGAGTTCTATTGTGATGCGTCCAAATGGATTTCTTAGCATATGGTATGTTCAATGTAAACCGTGCACCTATCTTGCATCAAGATTAGCACTATCTCCAAACAAATCGAACCGACCTTCCACTTGAGGCTCTTCACCTAGGAGTATTATCGAGTGCTTCCATAATGGTTTCCGAGCCTATGGTGCATTATGCGCAAACCATGCACCAATCTTGCACCTGAACTAACACAGTCTCCAAACAGATTGAAGCAAGTTTCCATATGACACACATGATCTAGGAGTTCTATCAGGTGCGTCCAAATTGATTTTTGAGAATATTGTACGTTCCATGCAAACCGTACACCTATCTTTCATCAAGATTACCTCTATCTCCAAACAGACCGAACCGAGCTTTCACTTGAGCCTCTTCACCTAGGAGTACCAGCGGGAACTTCCACAACGATTTCTGAGCCTATGGTGCACTGGGCACAAACCATGCAACTATCTTGTACCGAAACTAATACTATCTCCAACTGGACCGAAGCGAGATTCCATATGATACACTTCATCTAGTAGTTCCATCAGGTGCATGTACAGTTCCATCGGGTGTGTCCAAATTGATTTCTGAGCATATGGTATGTTCTATGCAAACCGTGCACCTATCTTGCATCAAGATTAGAACTATCTCCAAACAGACAGAACCAAGATTCCACATGAGCCTCTTCACCAAGGAGTACCATCGCGTGCGTCCAAAATAGTTTCATAGCCTATGGTGCTTTAGCCACAAACCGTGTACCTATCTTGCACCAAAACTAACACTATCTCCAAAGAGAACGAAGTAGGATTCTATATGACACACATCATCTAGGAGTTCTATTGGGTGCTTCCAAATATATTTCTAAGCATATGGTGCGTTCGATGCAATTCGTGCACCTATCTTGCATCAAGATTAGTACTATCTCCAATCAAAGCAAAATGAGCTTCCACTTGAGCCCCTTTACCCAGGAGTATCATCGGGTGCATCCAAAATGGTTTCTTAACTTATGATGCATTAGGCACAAACTGTGTACCTATCTTGCACCAAAACTAACTCTGCCTCCAAACCGACCAAAGCGAGATTCCATATGACACATGTCATCTAGGAGTTCTATTGGGATGCGTCCAAATGGATTTCTTAGCATATCGTATGTTCCATGCAAACCGTGCACCTACCTTGCATCAAGATTAGCACTATCTCCAAACAGATCGAACCGACCTTCCACTTGAGCCTCTTCACCTAGGAGTATTAACGGGTGCTTCCACAACGATGTCTGAGCCTACGGTGCACTGGGCACAAACCATGCAACTATCTTGCACTGAAACTAATACTATCTCCAACTGGACCAAAGCGAGATTCCATATGATACACTTCATCTAGTACTTCCATCGGGTGCATCTACAGTTCCATCGGGTGTGTCCAAATTGATTTCTGAGCATATGGTATGTACCATGCAAACCGTCCACCTATCTTGCATCAAGATTAGAACTATCTCCAAACAAACAGAACCAAGATTCCACTTGAGCCTCTTCACCAAGGAGTACCATCATGTGCGTCCAAAATAGTTTCATAGCCTATTGTGCATTAGGCACAAACCATGTACCTATCTTACACCGAAACTAAAACTATCTCCAAAGAGAGTGAAGTAAGATTCTATATGACACACGTCATCTAGGAGTTCTATTGGGTGCTTTCAAATATATTTCAAAGCATATGGTACGTTCCATGCAATTCGTGCACCTATCATGCATCAAGATTAGCCCTATCTCTAAACAAAAGCAAACTGAGCTTCCACTTGAGCCCCTTTACCCAGGAGTATCATCGGGTGCATCCAAAATGGTTTCTTAGCCTATGATGCATTAGGCGCAAACTGTGTACCTATCTTGCACCAAAACTAACTCTGTCACCAAATAGACCAAAGCGAGATTCTATATGACACATGTCATATAGGAGTTCTATTGGGGTCCGTCTAAATGGTTTTCTTAGCATATGGCATGTTTCATGCAAACCGTGCACCTATCTTGCATCAAGATTAGCACTATCTCCAAACAGATCGAACTGACCTTCCACTTGAGCCTCTTCACCCAGGATTATCATTGGGTGCTTCCATAATGGTTTCTGAGCCTATGGTGCATTATGCGCAAACCATGCACCAATCTTGCACCTAAACTAACACTGTCTCCAAACAGATTGAAGCAAGATTCCATATGACACACATGATCTAGGAGTTCTATTAGGTGCATCCAAATTGAGTTCTGAGAATATGGTATGTTCCATGCAAACCGTACACCTATCTTGCATCAAGATTAGCACTATCTCCAAATAGACCGAACCGAGCTTTCACTTGAGCCTCTTCATCTAGGAGTACCATTGGGAACTTCCACAATGATTTCTGATGAGGACATCAACACCAGCGATACATATCCTACATCCACCAGCGATACATATCCTACATCCTCTCCGACACAACCTATAGCTGGTCCTCTTACTCGTGCTCGTGCCCGTCAACTCAACCTTCAAGTAAGTTCAGTTTTAAACTCTTGTCAATCATATTTAGACAATGGAGACACGTGCACTTTCGTGTTGCTCAGGAATAATGGACAAGATCAGCAAGGGAAGGTTCAACTGCATTCAGAATTTGAGGCAACACCAACTTCAAGGGCTGATTGCATATGGGAAGAGTGATAACTTAACAAAGGTGATTGGAGATCAGGTCCAAGCCTCCACAACATCCTCTATCAAGTTACCACGTCGCTTCTAAAGGAAGGAAACAAAGAGTCCAAACCCAACACGTTTTGGGAGTTGGATTCGGACTGGAAAATAACTCTAACTTGTATGGATCACCACGGCGTCATATGGACTCCAACTGGGACGTTCCTATACTTGTTGGAAAGCTCATGAAGTCTACTTTCCAATGGGTCCAACCACATATCTATGCAGCTTATGAGTCGGGCGCAGTCCTTGTTTTCGTGCCGACACCTTTTTCTGTTTTGGTGCTGCGTCACCCTATTTTGGACCAATGGCCCATGTATCAAGTTGAGTCCATTAGGGACGCGTCCTAGGGTTGGAGGACGACTCTAGCACCCCTTTGGTCGTCCTCCCCTCTATTTATTTACATCTAGAGCCGCCATGAACAACTGAGTTTTGATTAGATAAAGTTTAGCCTTCGCTACTTGCTTGTAAACGCGCGTGCTGATCCAGCCGCCCGTCTTCTTGTTTTCGAAACCCCACTTCATTAGAGATTGAGTTTGAAACCTTCATTTACATCTAGTAATTTAGTACTTGTTCTACTTGTTCTTGCTGGTTCTTCGATTGCTTGCAGGACGAGTGCCCTAGTGGCCGGGTGTTGCGCTCCATAAGATCGTGACAGCCATTGGAGGCGGTGTATCGGTTGCTAAGGCGCAGTCTTGAGGGCTGTAGTCGGGCCGTGAACGTCATCTCCATTCACTAATCGAGTTATCCAGCGCCTCTCATCGAAAGATCAGGCGAAAACCCTAGTGGGTTCACATCAGTTGGTAATCAGAGCAAGGTTTATCGGTGAGAGATTTCCAATTCTTCGTGTTTGTTTTTCCTATAGTCCAAAAAAAAGACAAAAAAATATAGCAGATTTGTTTTCCATAATCCTATAAATCCTTTGTGCCGTGGCTAGTACTACTTAGTTAGGGCTGGTTGAATGAGTGTTTGCTTCGGTCATGTCCAGTGCTGGTTTTAGTTTAGTCCTTTAGAGTTTTGAGTTCTTGTCACCATCTAGTCACAACTGCGTCCAATCTATTGTGGGTTGGAATTTGAGTAGATCTTGATAATAGGTGCAGCCACTTGTTTGTCTATTCTGCGTTTCCATCAACGTGATCCAAAAGGAAAGATAGCACTTCATACTTGTGCTAGATATATTGAATTTTGAGGTTCAGCCTTACTCTAGTGAGAGGGTGAGAGTGGTGAAGTGATATTTTGTACTATTTCATTTATATAATCAGGTTTTGAGGTTCCTCAAAAAAAAGAAAAGAGAAAGAAAAAAATAAAGAAAAAAAAAGAAAGAAAGAAAGAAAAAAGAAAAAAAAAATCAAAAGAAGGGGATTGTTGTTCCTTTTGTTTCCAGTAGGGCTGCTCATTTTGTTTCTAGTGGTGTGATGTGTTTTCCCTTTGTGTCCAGGCTCGCGTCTCTAGCACGGTCTAGGCTAGGACCAGCACAGTACCACCGTTGAGTGTTTATTCAGCTCGCTTTTATAACTAACGTGGTGCTAGTTCGTTCCTTGTTTCAGCCCACCTATAGCTCCACATACTCTACAGCTTGACAGGTCTTGTGCTGCAGCACCGATACACTTCGTCCATTGCTGTACACTTGTTGGCAGACGACCCCTCCTGTCAAGCAAGGTAAGAATTGGTAAGAACTTGTGTTACAGGTTGAGTGTGAGCGACTTGCTGTAGCTACATCCTAGTAGTTGTAGGGCTTTTATTTCTTCACTTGCCTTTTTGTTGTCTTTGTCTTTGAACCATGCTAGGGGCAGATGATGGTAACGAAACACCACTTACACCTCGCACTAAGGGCATCATACAACATTTTGAAAGGAAAGTGAAGCTGCACACAGAGGGACTTGATAATGACTTGCAGGTGACAAATGAAAAGCTGGGACAGTTGGAGGCTACGCAGATTGCCACAAACAACAAGCTCACAAGTTTGGAGGAATCCGTTGCTAGTGTGGACAAAAGCCTTGCTGCTCTCCTAAGGCGATTTGATGCTTTCCACACAATGGACAAAGAGAAGCATAAGGAAGAAAACAAGGAGGAAGACCGAGTGGATGGCAATTATGATGATGATTACACTGCTGATACGGAACGAGATGATCAAGACACTCATCATCGACGTCACCTACGTCACACCCGTAGAGGTATGGGTGGCCACCACCGACGCGAGGTACACAATAATAATGATGCTTTCAGTAAGATTAAATTTAAAATACCTCCTTTTGATGGTAAATATGACCCTGATGCATACATTACTTGGGAGATTGCTGTTGACCAAAAGTTTACATGTCATGAATTCCCTGAGGATACACGTGTTAGGGCTGCTACTAGTGAGTTCACCGATTTTGCTTCCGTTTGGTGGATAGAACATGGCAAGAAAAATCCTAATAACATACCTAGAACTTGGAATGCGTTGAAACAAGTCATGAGGGCTAGATTTGTTCCTTCTTACTATGCACGTGACATGATTAATAAGTTACAGCAATTGAGACAAGGTGCTAAAAGTGTAGAAGAATATTATCAGGAATTACAAATGGATATGCTGCGATGTAATTTAGAGGAGGAAGAAGAACCTGCTATGGCTAGATTTTTGGGCGGGTTAAATCGTGAAATCCAGGACATTCTTGCTTATAAAGATTATACTAACGTAACCCGTTTGTTTCATCTTGCTTGTAAAGCTGAAAGGGAAGTGCAGGGACGACGTGCTAGCGCAAGGAGTAATATTTCTGCAGGGAAGGCTAATTCATGGCAGCAACGCGTGGCTTCAACTCCATCTACACGTATTTCTACTCCATCATCTAGTGACAAGACTCGAGCTGCCCCCACCAATTCAGTTGCGAAGACGATGCAAAATCCTACTGCGAGTACTTCATCCGTGCCATCGACGGGTAGAACAAGCAACATACAATGTCACCGGTGCAAGGGATATGGGCACATGATGCGTGACTGTCCAAACAAGCGAGTTATGATTGTCAGGGATGATGGTGAGTACTCATCTGCTAGTGATTTTGATGAGGATACACTTGCACTGCTTGCGACTGACCATGCAGCTAATGAAGATCAAATAGAAGAACATATTAATGCAGGTGAAGCGGATCACTATGAGAGCTTGATCGTGCAGCGAGTGCTTAGTGCACAAATGGAGATGGCGGAACAAAATCAGCGACACATTTTATTCCAAACAAAGTGTGTCATCAAAGAGCGTTCTTGTCGCATGATCATTGATGGAGGTAGCTGCAACAACTTGGCAAGCAGCGATATGGTGCAGAAGCTTGCCCTCAACACCAAACCACACCCGCATCCCTACTACATCCAATGGCTGAACAACAGTGGTAAGGCAAAGGTAACTAGACTTGTGAGAATTAATTTTTCCATCGGATCCTACAAAGATATTGTTGAATGTGATGTTGTGCCTATGCAAGCTTGTAACATTCTGCTAGGTAGACCTTGGCAATTTGATAGAGATTCTATGCATCATGGTAGATCAAATCAGTATTCTTTTCTATACCATGATCGCAAAATTGTGTTGCATCCTATGTCCCCTAAAACTATTATGCAAACTGATGTTGCTAGGGCTACTAAAGCAAAGAGTGAGAGCAATAAAAATGATAAATCTGTAATTGGTAACAAAGATGAGATAAAACTGAAAGGACGTTGTATGATAGCTACCAAATCAGATATTAATGAGTTCAATGCATCCACTTCTGTTGCTTATGCTGTGATATGCAAGGATGCTTTGATTTCAATTGAGGATATGCAATGTTCTTTGCCCCCTGCTGTTGCTAACGTTTTGCAGGAGTATTCTGATGTGTTTCCAAGTGAGGTACCAGCGGGGCTGCCTCCACTACGCGGGATTGAGCACCAAATTGATCTAATTCCTGGAGCAGTTTTGCCAAATCGTGCACCATACAGGACGAACCCGGAGGAAACAAAGGAAATTCAGCGACAAGTGCAAGAACTACTAGACAAAGGTTATGTCCGAGAATCTCTTAGTCCTTGTGCTGTTCCAGTAATTTTAGTGCCTAAGAAAGATGGAACATGGCGTATGTGTGTTGATTGTAGAGCTATTAATAATATCACCATTCGATATCGACACCCTATTCCACGATTAGATGATATGCTAGATGAACTGAGTGGTGCTGTTGTGTTTTCAAAAGTTGATTTACGTAGTGGGTACCACCAGATTCGTATGAAATTGGGAGATAAAGGTAGAAAGCAATTGATTCTAGAAACTGGAGATTTGGTTTGGTTGCATTTGCGAAAAGATAGATTTCCAGAACTGAGAAAATCCAAATTGATGCCTAGAGCTGATGGTCCTTTTAAAGTGCTGCAACGAATTAATGAGAGTGCATATAAGCTTGATCTTCCTGCAGATTTTGGGGTTAGTCCCACATTTAACATTGTAGATTTGAAGCCTTATTTGGGTGAGGAAGATGAGCTTGAGTCGAGGACGACTCAAATGCAAGAAAGGGAGGATGATGAGGACATCAACACCAGCGATACATATCCTACATCCACCAGCGATACATATCCTACATCCTCTCCGACACAACCTATAGCTGGTCCTCTTACTCGTGCTCGTGCCCGTCAACTCAACCTTCAAGTAAGTTCAGTTTTAAACTCTTGTCAATCATATTTAGACAATGGAGACACATGCACTTTCGTGTTGCTCAGGAATATTGGACAAGATCAGCAAGGGAAGGTTCAACTGCATTCAGAATTTGAGGCAACACCAACTTCAAGGGCTGATTGCATATGGGAAGAGTGATAACTTAACAAAGGTGATTGGAGATCAGGTCCAAGCCTCCACAACATCCTCTATCAAGTTACCACGTCGCTTCTAAAGCAAGGAAACAAAGAGTCCAAACCCAACACGTTTTGGGAGTTGGATTCGGACTGGAAAATAACTCTAACTTGTATGGATCACCACGGCGTCATATGGACTCCAACTGGGACGTTCCTATACTTGTTGGAAAGCTCATGAAGTCTACTTTCCAATGGGTCCAACCACATATCTATGCAGTTTATGAGTCGGGCGCAGTCCTTGTTGTCGTGCCGACACCTTTTTCTGTTTTGGTGCTGCGTCACCCTATTTTGGACCAATGGCCCATGTATCAAGTTGAGTCCATTAGGGACGCGTCCTAGGGTTGGAGGATGACTCTAGCACCCCTTTGGTCGTCCTCCCCTCTATTTATTTACATCTAGAGCCGCCATGAACAACTGGGTTTTGATTAGATAAAGTTTAGCCTTCGCTACTTGCTTGTAAACGCGCGTGCTGATCCAGCCGCCCGTCTTCTTGTTTTCGAAACCCCACTTCATTAGAGATTGAGTTTGAAACCTTCATTTACATCTAGTAATTTAGTACTTGTTCTACTTGTTCTTGCTGGTTCTTCGATTGCTTGCAGGACGAGTGCCCTAGTGGCCGGGTGTTGCGCTCCACAAGATCGTGACAGCCATTGGAGGCGGTGTATCGGTTGCTAAGGCGCAGTCTTGAGGGCTGTAGTCGGGCCGTGAACGTCATCTCCATTCACTAATCGAGTTATCCAGCGCCTCTCATCGAAAGATCAGGCGAAAACCCTAGTGGGTTCACATCAATTTCTGAGCCTATGGTGCACTGGGCACAAACCATGCAACTATCTTGCACCGAATCTAATACTATCTCCAACTGGACTGAAGCGAGATTTCATATGATACACTTCATCTAGTAGTTCCATCGGGTGCATCTACAGTTCCATCGGGTGTGTCCAAATTGATTTCTGAGCATATGGTACGTTCCATGCAATTCGTGCACCTATCTTGCATCAAGATTAGCACTATCTCTAAACAAAAGCAAACTGAGCTTCCACTTGAGCCCCTTTACCCAGGAGTATCATCGGGTGGATCCAAAATGGTTTCTTAGCCTATGATGCATTAGGCGCAAACGGTGTACCTATCTTGCACAAAAACTAACTCTGTCACCAAATAGACCAGAGCGAGATTCTATATGACACATGTCATCTAGGAGTTCTATTGGGGTGTGTCTAAATGGTTTTCTTAGCATATGGTATGTTTCATGCAAACCGTGCACCTATCTTGCATCAAGATTAGCACTATCTCCAAACAGATTGAACTGACCTTCCACTTGAGCCTCTTCACCTAGGATTATCATTGGGTGCTTCCATAATGGTTTCTGAGCCTATGGTGCATTATGCGCAAACCATGCACCAATCTTGCACCTAAACTAACACTGTCTCAAAACAGATTGAAGCAAGATTCCATATGACACACACGATCTAGGAGTTCTGTCGGGTGCGTCCAAATTGATTTCCGAGAATATGGTACGTTCCATGCAAACCGTACACCTATCTTTCATCAAGATTAGCACTATCTCCAAACAGACCGAACCGAGCTTTCACTTGAGCCTCTTCACCTAGGAGTACCATCGGGAACTTCCACAATGGTTCTGATCCTATGGTGCACTGGGCACAAACCATGCAACTATCTTGCACCGAAACTAATACTATCTCCAACTAGACGGAAGCTCGATTCCATATGATACACTTCATCAGTAGTTCCATCGGGTCCATCTACAGTTCCATCGGGTTTGTCCAAATCGATTTCTGAGCATATGGTACGTTCCATGCAAACCGTGCACCTATCTTGCATCAAGATTAGCACTATCTCCAAACTGAGCTTCCACTTGAGCCCCGTTACCTAAGAGTACCATCATGTGCGTCCAAAATGTTTCTTAGCCTATGGTGCAATAGGCACAAACTGTGTACCTATCTTGCACCAAAACTAACTCTATCTCCAAAGAGACCAAAGTGAGATTCTATATGACACACATCATCTAGGAGTTCCACTGGGTGCTTCCAAATAGATTTCTAAGATATGGTACGTTCCATGCAATTCGTGCACCTATCTTGCATCAATATTGGCACTATATCCAAACAAACAACTCAGCTTCCACTTGAGCCTATGGTGCATTAGGCACAAACCGTGTACCTATCTTTTACCGAAACTAACACTATCTACAAAGAGACCGAAGTGAGATTCTATATGACACACATCATCTAGGAGTTCTATTAGGTGCTTCCAAATATATTTCTAAGCATATAGTTCGTTCCATACAATTCGTGCACCTATCTTGCATCAAGATTAGCACTATCTCCAAACAAAAGCAAACTGAGCTTCCACTTGAGCCCCTTTACCCAGGAGTATCATCGGGTGCATCCAAAATGGTTTCTTAGCCTATGATGCATTAGGCGCAAACTGTGTACCTATCTTGCACCAAAACTAACTCTGTCTCAATATAGACCGAAGCGAGATTCCATTTGACACATGTCATCTAGGAGTTCTATTGGGGTGCGTCCAAATGGATTTCTTAGCATATGGTATGTTCCATACAAACCATGCACCTATCTTGCATTAGGATTAGCAATATCTCCAAACAGATCAAACCGACCTTCCACTTGAGCCTCTTCACCTAGGATTATCATCGGATGCTTCCACAATGGTTTCTGTGCCTATGGTGCATTATGCGCAAACCATGCACCAACCATGCACCTAAACTAACACTGTCTCCAAACAGATTGAAGCGAGATTCCATATGACACACATGTTCTAGGAGTTCTATCGGGTGCGTCCAACTTGATTTTTGAGAATATGGTATGTTCCATGCAAACCGTGCACCTATCTGGCATGAAGATTAGAACTATCTCCAAACAGACAAAACCAAGATTCCACTTGAGCCTCTTCACCAAGGAGTACCATCGTGTGCGTCCAAAATAGTTTCTTAGCTTATGGTGCATTAGGCACAAATCGTGTACCTATCTTGCACTGAAACTAACACTATCTCCAAAGAGACCGAATTGAGATTCTATATGACACATGTCATCTAGGAGTTCTATTGGGTGCTTCCCAATATATTTCTAAGCATATAGTACGTTCGATGCAATTCATGCACCTATCTTACATCAATATTAGCACTATCTCCAAACAATAGCAAACTGAGCTTCCACTTGAGCCCCCTTTACCCAGGAGTATCATTGGGTGCATCCAAAATGGTTTCTTAGCCTATGATGCATTAGGTGCAAACTGTGTACCTATCTTGCACCAAAACTAACTCTGTCTCCAAACAGACCGAAGCGAGATTCCATATGACACATGTCATCTAGGAATTCTATTGGGGTGCGTCCAAATGGATTTCTTAGCATATGGTATGTGTGGGGGTATAAACCCCTATACCCTTACGGCTAGATTTGGGCCAGGAGGCTTGGCCCATTACGAGACAAATTCAAAGGCTTGATCCGACAGCCCGGAGTTTCGCACAAGGAAACAAGACGTGGAGATCAAGGAGGATTCTAGTCGGTTAGAATAGGAATTGATATCGAACTATCTATGGCAATTGTAACCGACTAGGATTAGTTTCCAGATCTGTAACCCTGCCCTCCGGACTATATAAGGAGGGGCAAGGGACCCCCTATGACACATTATTATTCTCTCAATCCAATACAATCAGACGCAGGACGTAGGTATTACGCTAACTCGGCGGCCGAACCTGGATAAAAACCTTGTCCGTGTCTTGCGTCACCATCGAGTTCGTAGTTTGCGCACCGTCTGCCGATAAACTACTACTGTGGGCATACCCCAAGGTAGACTGCCGACCAGCTTTCGTCGACAGTGGCGCGCCATGTAGGGGGTGTGCGTACAACTTCTCCGGCGAACAAGATGGTCATAGTTCCAGCTTTCGCGGCCGTTCCTGAAGGCCTCACGTTCACCGTCGGCCAGATCACGTGGACGACGCGCGGCGGTGGTCTCACGACCACGGTTTCGGAAGGAACCCAGATCCAATCTGGGATGATGTCGACTCTGACCACTCAGATGACGGCACCGAGCGCCCGACCACTACTCCCACGCTATAAGGGGAAGAAGATCGACTGCTTGGATTTGCTCCAAGCACTTGATCGCGCTGATTCCAAGCTACTTGAAGCTTCCCAACTTGTAGATGGGATCCTGCACCAGCCTGATCAAGCCGCTCTAACGGATTTTTTCAACTCCCACCGGCCAACTCGTGTCGTTACACACGAATGGCTGGGAACGTCTCTGACGATAACCTCAACTCCCTCAGGACGATCCGTCAAGCTCGAGGCTAACCCGGAGGAAAATTATCCTTGCGGTCTGAACAACTCGGCCTCTCTCTACTCACGGCGCATCCAATCCCTTTTCAACAAGGCGGGTTGGCTGCTAAAAAAGAACGGTCAACCAGCTCATCACTACGTCAACATGGTGACGATCCGAGAACTACAGGACGGCCAGGCTTCCAGCACAAATTCGAGCACAGGTTCCGTCCCCACCGAGGTCATAAACTCCGAAGACGAGGACTACGATCTGGATTTGCCTTCACATCCTCCGGGCTTCTCTCGTTTCCTGGTCTTCCCACCCCGGCGAGGAGACATTGTTTTCAATGTCAGCGCCGACGAGTCGGTCGTTGATGGAGAAACAGACGAGCAGAGGTAGCTCCGCGAGCAGCGTAACGCCGATCGCGCCCGACGACGCGCGGACGAGGAACGTCAAATCCCGCCGCATAATCTCAGCGACGCTTTCGATATGGTCGGGGATCAGCCAGTTTATAAAACGCCAAGCGCCAACGTGGCTGTCGCCATGGCCAATTTAGATCAGCTCCCTGATACTAACGAGTGCCAGGGCGTCCGAACCAGCGTTCGAGCACATCTGATCGCCACGATGGGATAGACAGCCACTCTGCTCAAAAGAGTCCAAGCCGTCTCCTATACGGAGGCCACCTCCGACCAGACTCACCGCAGCCGGACCTCACCGCAGCCCAGCAGGCACCACCGCAGCCGTTCCCCCGACAATCATCGAAAAGATTCACGGCGTGACGACGGCGGTCGGGACGCTGGCGGTCACCGCGAGCAGAATCGCAGGCGTGGTCAAGAAGTAAACCAGTACAGGGATCTTCGATACAACATCCCTACCAAAGACGTCCGGGACCGTATCAACAGGCGCGCCACGGAGAGAGCAGTTCACGAAAACTTGCGTCGTATTGAGTACGATGCAACGCACGACCCCCCAAGCCTAAAGAAGTTCTCTTCACACCTCCGCCAGGTCGTGTGGCCACGAAATTTCAAGCTCGAGAAACTAAAAAAATACGACGGCAAGGAAAACCCAGAGAACTGGATCACTCTTTACGAGATCGCCGTCTGATCAGCAGCAGGAGATGAGCACGTCATGGCCAACTACTTTCTAGTAGTCCTCGACCAGGCTGGTCACCAGTGGCTCCTAGGCCTGCCCGAGGACTCTTTCGACTCCTGGGAAGAACTACGCCAAGCCTTCATTGACAATTTCATCGCCACCTGCGAGCAGCCTGGGAACAAGTACGACCTCGAAAGGATAAGGGATAGGAAAAACGAGCCTCTGCGCGACTACATCCGACAATTCTCGGATATGCGCCTAAAGATCCCAAAGATTTCTCACGACGAGGCTACATCTGCTTTCATCAAGGGGCTGCGCTTCCACAAAGCACTGAGGAACAAGCTACTGCGCAAAAGGCCAACAACGATGACAGAGCTCCTAGCCACGGCCAAAAATTATGCCGACACCGATGACGCAGAAAAGCTCATCCGAGATGACACCAGAGGCCCCGACCAGCCTTCTTGGCGTGACGACAGTCGCGGCCGCTTCGACAATAGGAACCATCACCGCCCCGACAACCGGGACCACAGAGAAGGCTAGGACAGGCGCCACGACAATCGCGACGATTTTAGAGGCAAGCGCCCTCGCGATCACGACCACGAGGTGAATACGGTCAAGCGCCCCAACGGACGACGGGATTACCAAGAAGACTACAACAAGACGTTGAAGGGACCATGCCAACTGCATCCAAAATCCAACCACACCATAGAAGGATGCCGCGTTCTCAAAAGCATCTATACGCGGCGAGCTGCTCAAGACGATCCCTCCAAGAAAAACGGGAAACAAGACGGGCGCAATCACGAAGACGAGGATGAAGACCAGGATAGGGACCCACGACACCAGTATGTCAGTCCTACTGACGTGGTCCATTCCATCTTCGGAGGCAAGGTCTCCATCAAGTCTAAACGAGAAAGAAAGCTCTTAAAGAGAGCCTGCCTCAACATAGACAGCACTGATGGCCTGATCGCCGATCCAAAATTTCCACCCTGGTCGCACAGGGAAATCTCATTCAGCAGGAAGGATCAGTGGGCCGCTATCCCGGAGCCAGGTCGTTTCCCTCTAATTTTGGACCCTTGCATCAACAGCATCAGATTCGAGCGCGTGCTCGTGGACGGAGGAAGCTCCATTGACATCCTCTTCCGCAACAGCCTGCACGCTCTCAAGATATCTCCAGCACAATTAAAACCCTACGATGCTCAATTCTGGGGAGTCTTGCCAGGTCAGAGTTCAGTGCCCCTCGGACAGATAACATTGCCTGTCCAATTCGGCACGCCCGACAACTTTCGAACAGAGTTCGTCAACTTTGTGGTCGCCGACTTCGATGGGACCTACCACACTATACTGGGCCGACCATCACTGACAAAGTTCATGGCAGCCCCGCATTACTCATACCTGGTCCTCAAAATGCCTACGGAGAAGGGTGTCCTAACCGTCAGAGGCAATGTCTACACTGCATATACTTGCGAAGAGGAGAGCTTCAAGATCACCGAAGCAATTGATCTCTCAATACGCATGGCAGAAACAGCAACCCAAGCCGCACAAGTACCCCCCGACCAGCTCCGACTACCCGAGCAGGAGACCGCCAGGAAGAATTCAAAATCCAAGGAGTATAAAGAAGTACAACTGGTCGACGGCAGCCCCGAGAAGACGGCCCTCATCGGGGCCAATCTAGACCCCAAATAGGAAGACACGCTCGTCAGGTTTCTAAGGGACAACGTGAGCGTTTTCGCATGGAAACCCGCAGACATGCCTGGCGTCCCATGAAACCTGATCGAGCACTCCTTAAACGTCTCGAAGACTACAAGACCCATCAAGCAAAAGCTGCGACGGTTCGCTCGTGACAAAAAGGAGGCTATTAGGACAGAAATAACACGGCTTCTAGCAGCCGGATTTATAAAAGAAGTGTATCATCCCGATTGGCTTGCCAATCCGGTTCTTGTACGCAAAAAGAATAATGAATGGAGAATGTGCGTTGATTACACTGATCTCAATAAACACTGTCCTAAAGATCCTTTTGGTCTCCCTCGCATCGACGAGGTGGTCGACTCAACGGCCGGATGCGAACTCCTCTCCTTTCTAGACTGCTACTCTGGTTATCACCAGATCTCGCTAAAGGAAGACGATCAGATCAAAACGTCTTTCATTACTCCTTTCGGCGCATACTGCTACACGACTATGTCATTCGGACTCAAAAATGCCGGAGCCACCTATCAAAGGGCCATCCAGCAATGCCTCCACGACGAGATTCGTGATGACCACGTCGAGGCCTATGTAGATGACGTTGTCGTTAAAACAAGGGATGCAAGCACCCTAATCGACAACTTAGACCGAACCTTTAAGGCGCTAAACAGGTATAAGTGGAAACTTAACCCCAAAAAGTGCATCTTCGGTGTCCCTTCCGGTCTACTACTCGGCAACGTCGTCAGCCGCGACGGCATACGGCCAAATCCTTCAAAAGTAAAAGCAGTACTTGACATGCGACCACCTAAGAATGTTAAAACAAGACTAGGAGAAAAAGGCCTCCCATTCTTCAAACTCTTAAAGGCGTCAGAAAAATTCTCCTGGACAGAAGAGGCTAACGCTGCGTTCACCCAGCTTAAGACTTTCCTCACTTCACCGCCTGTTCTTACAGCGCCTCAGCTCAATGAAGACCTACTCCTTTACATTGCTACAACCGACAGGGTTGTTTCGACGGCAATAGTGGCCGAGCGAGACGAGCCAGGTCACGTCTACAAGGTCCAGAGATCCGTTTACTTCATAAGCGAAGTCTTAAATGAGTCCAAGGCCAGATATCCGCAAATACAGAAGCTCATATACGCCATTCTGATAACGTCGAGAAAGCTAAAGCATTACTTCGATAGCCATCGAGTCTTGGTAACCACCAGTTTCCCTCTTGGTGATATCCTGCGCAATAAAGATGCCAACGGCAAAATTGTAAAATGGGCAATGGAACTATGCCCATTCTCCCTGGAGTTCCAGAGCCGCACCACAGTCAAGTCTCAGGCCCTAGTCGATTTCATCGCAGAGTGGACGGATCTCAACGAGCCTCCCGTTCCCGACGTCTCCGACCACTGGTCGATGTTCTTCGACGGGTCCTTAAACATCAACGGTGTCGGCGCTGGGATACTTTTCGTGTCGCCCAACAAGGACAAACTGCGTGTTACGTCCTTAGGATCCTTTTTCTGGCATCAAACAACGTCGCCGAGTACGAAGCATGCCTTCACGGCATACGATTAGCCGTTGAGTTGGGAGTCAAACGCCTTTATGTCTATGGCGACTCCGCTTTAGTTATCAACCAGCTCAACAAGGAATGAGACGCAACCCACGAGAAGATGGATCTCTACTGCAAAGAAATTCGCAAGTGGGAAACAAACTTCTATGGCATAGAGTACATCCATGTGGTCCGGGACAAGAACCAGGCAGCAGATGCGTTGTCAAAGTTAGGGTCATCTCGGGCCCAGATCCCATGAGGTGTTTTTGTCCAGGACATCAATGAGCCAAGCGTGGGCAAAGACCCGGCCGAAAAGCAACCTATTGAGGCAATGCTCATAGACGACGTTACTCCGATAATCAGTAGCCGTGATTGGCGCACCCTGTTCATCAGATATATATCGGACAGATTAGGCTTTCAGGATAAAACAGAGAACGAGCGCCTCATTCGACGATTAAAGAATTACATACTTGTCACAGAACAGACCAAATTATAAGAGTTCAAGTGCAGAAACGATCGCCTAGCAATCAAGTTTCCAAACTTGAGCCCATATAATCCCGGTAGTCAATTGAAATCACGAAAGATTTCAAACCAACTCACAACAAACCAAGATCATAATAGTTCAACATAAACACAACGAATGTTACATAGTCATACATTGCCGTCGAAGCGGCACCACATCGGAGTATTAAGTTATTACAACACTTGTTCGAAGTAGCGGAAGCAAAATAGTTACACACACATTCCAAAGTTCAGTTCATAAGTTCGGGTTACTGCCAGAGTCTACACCATCCTTCCAAAAGCAACAGGTACGAAGTTGTTAGAGAACCGTGTCCAACGGTTAGTCCTCATCCCCAGCGGGATGGAGACAGGTCTTGCAGAAACCGTCATAGAAGATGTCATCTGCAACAGGTGGGAATAAACCCTGAGTACGAGAATGTACTCAGCTAGACTTACCCATCTAGTAAAACATAAAAGACACCAAAGATCATGCAAGGCTAAATATCAAGTGGAGCTGGTTGACTCACCTTTTGCCAAAAGCTTAACTTATGACTAAGTTATTTTGAGAGCATCATATTTATTTATCATCAGCCTACCACTAGATTAGCACCTGTACTACAACACATCACTTGATTATTACAAACAATAATAACCATATCAAGTTCATCATATGTCCCTTTTGTTATCATCATTATCATGAACCAAGTTCATTAGTGATTGCTATGTTTGCTGCTGCTCTGTCAAGTTCTCACTAACCGGGAGAGACGGCGATTCGAATCGGATTCCTATCCAGCTGGAGGGTTATTCCTAGCACTCACCCAAGCATCCCCTGCCGGAGAGCCAACGGGTCACCTTTGGTACAACTCTGGAATCGCGGCTCCGATCAGCGCCGCACTCCCAGGGCTACCACTCCGCCAGGGAGGTCAGGAATTTTAACTCACCTGCCTTTGGACTTACGCCAATGGTCCCCCGCACACCGCACTTCCTCCGGTAGTGCGCACTTTATACTTGCCGGTCTTCCGGCCTGAGTCATACTACTCGGCTTCGCGGTCGGAAGGAGTTATCCGGCCAACTAAGTGTTAGGCATGCGTTCAACATGACAAGAGGACGTACAACGATCGGTCCTTAGCTGCCACAGACGGAGTTACTACAAACTTGCAAAACTCCGCCCGGCTTAAGTCAATTTAATCAGGTTCCATCCACGATAGCACATATAGACCATCGTGATCCGACATAACCCTATATCGCGCAGGTGACAGGATATCACCCGACTTCTACCGATTAAAGCATGGCTAAGCTGCTATTCGATCCTCACTCTACAACCAGGGTGTGTTGAGTTATCTGGACAAGGATAGAGTAGAATGCAGCAAAAGTTTCATCACAACTCCTATACGTAATGCATCAATAGATAGAACATATTAAGTGAACTTTCGAAAATAAAGGGAGACTTAGAATGCTCCGGGGCTTGCCTTTCACGAACGATGCCGGCTCATGATTCGGGCACTCAACTTCTTCTTCGGACTCCTCGAGTCCGGCTTGCTGGACCTCCACCTCTTCGCTGCCCTCCTGGCCTTCGGGATTCACTTGCAGTTCGAAGGAGGCTGTCGCGTCCGATGCACCTATTGCATGCTCGAACAATAAGAAGATGCACATGCTAAAGATGAATGCTTGATAGCACAAGTAACTCACTGGACACTCATTTACGGAGCAAAAGTTATAATAAGCTCACACAAGTGAACAAGTTACTTAACCCACAGCCTATCATGATACTAAAACAGCAAGCAATATAAAACAGGAGTAGGTCAGTAAATAAATCATAACTAATGATAGACAGATCCAACAAACATAAGTAAAGACATTATGGAAAGCTTATGAAATTATCTACAAATCATCTTTAAACATCATAACAAGATTCATGCATTGAACTAGTTATTTAAACAAGGTTCCAGGTTCTGTTCCAGAAAAACAGAGAGCACCTATTTCTGGAACCTAACTTGGAACAGCCATAACTTTTAAACTACTGAACCAAATGATCCCAAATTTAAACCACAGTTAGTTCAACAAGTTTAAAACAACTTTGATTTAGACAAGTTACCCAGAAAAGCAAGTTATCAATAAGCAACAGTTAAATTGCTTCCTTGCTGTCCAGAACAGCATTTAACCCTATAGTTAATTATTTAATGACATGATCAAAACACAAGCAATGCCAACCACATAGCTTATGAGCACAAGCATATTACAAGATTACCAGAACATCAGGTGAAAACCCCCAAACATTTACTTAACAAGGCATTTATTAATTAATTCTAGATAAGAGCATAATTATAAGATACCAGTCAAAGTGCTTAGAAAAATCTACAAATATTACAGAAGCACAAATATAGCATCAAAGCATCACCATAAAAATTTCAGAGCAATTGCACATACTAAATTAAGGATATGTATTTAACATGTGCCAAGGCTCTTATTTCATAAATTCAGAAACATGACTTATATGGTACCAAACAACAGATTTCAGATTATTTATATATGAGAAATACCATGAACATGTTTACTACCAAAGTAGAGCACCAGCATAAGCACCAACTATTTTATGTGATTTAATTAAAGAAACAAGCCACATTTCAATCATAAATTGCATATCAAAGGTGCAGTACACCAAAAATCATGAAATATTTACCAAAGCACTCTCATACCATACAGAGACTACCATAAAAGTTTCAGAGTAAACTAAGCGGTATCACAAGAGATATACATTTATCCATGAATAACAAGATTAAATTCTTAATAAATATTTTCCTAGAAAACATGGTTCATTTTATATGTTTATTAAAAACTAGCCATCTCAAGGAATACCACAAAATTTGTTTCACAATTTTTGGATCTCAGAAACAGGAGATATGATTTTTGCAAGAATGCCAAAAATCCAGATTTGAATAAAAGAAAGGGGGTGACCGTTGAGTCACTGGCATGCGGGACCCGCGTGTCAGCGACACCGAGGACAGAGGACCCCCTTCGCTGGCAAACGCTCGCCGACGGTGAGCTTCTCCGGTGGATCTAAGGGCACCAGCGTGCTCCTGGGAAGATTCCGCGTCGATTGAGGTAGGTGGCGCTAGGGTTTCGGCTACGGAGAGGGGTCGCCGTCGGCCATGGCGGCACGGCGGAGCTACCCCGGCTTACGCCGGCCATCTCCGACTGGTAGAACATCGGGGAAGGGTGGCTACAGCATCAGTGAGTCAGCGCGGAGCTTTCGAGGTAGGAGCGCCTAACCCTAACGGCTCCGGTGAGCCTGCTCACGTGCGAGGTGCTCGTCGGCGGTGAGCACGGCGGAGCAGCGGCCGTGTTCCTGCGCGACGGTGAGGTTTCAGCCATAATGGCGTGGTGTGGACCGACGCCAAGACCTAAGCAGACCCTAACGCTACCCAGAGAGAAGAAAGGAAGCAAGGGTGGAGCAGCGGCGAGGTTCGCCGGAATCGGTGTCGCAATAGCCGCGAACCCGACGACGGAGAACTAGCGTAATGCCGCTCACCTCGAGGAGATCTCGTCCAACTGAAGGGTGGAGAAGATGGAGGAGCTCGAGGCAGACTTGGAGGCGCTCGGAGGCGAAGCAAGACACAGAGGCGAGGGCGCGAGGAGCTGGCGAAGCTCTCGGCGGCAATGGCGACGGCGTTTTCCGCCAGAGCGAGCGCGAGAGAGCGGAGGAGAAGAATGGACGGGCGCTGAGTGAGTGCGGGGCGCCGTGGCGTCCATGCCGACGTCGACGACCTGACGAGCGGGGCCGTCACCGGCGTACGGGCGCCATCTGGCGGACAGATGTCGCGCTGGGCGTCCACGACGGCGAGCTCAGCTCTGCATCAGACCTCGCGATCACCGACTGAAACTCGATTTTGGACGATGATTATCTCCTAAACCACTCGATGATTTTGCTGGCTAATTGCTCTATGCTGGAGAGCTACATGAGTACTCCAACATTGCTTACAAGATCATAGTTTGATTCGGCCTAGAAATCAAACTAGAAGATGAACAATACCCCCTCGAGCAAACTGCAGTGATTCCAGACTTAGAGAAATTTTCTAAGTGTTGGAAACAGCCCCAAATTTGCTTTGTGGGTCACTTTTGAGCTATTTGTGATCATTTTCATGAGATGGCCATAAAACAACTTTTGTTCCTTATAAAATTTGCTACAACTTAGCTGTAGAAAGTTTTGACATGCAAACATTTTATGAAACACTTTTTAAAAGCCTAAGCAAAAGAGGTTTCTAGGGCCTACTTTCATAAGTATGACTTAAGGACATATTTTGGAGAAGTGACCAACATGAACATTGTTCCAAAGGTCAAGTTAAGCATAGATAAACTAATTACCAAGGCATTAAGTACAAACACAAACATGGTTCACTCAAACATAGGCATAGGAAGCCTATTTAAGCAAGTTAAGACACATTTTTGCATAGAATGACATGGCTCAAGATAGATGATGATCATGATATGCTTTAAGTCAACGATGATGCTTATGCTATGCACATGATCAATGCAACCATAACACTGGGGTGTTACAGCCCTCCCCCCTTACAAAAATCTCGTCCCGAGATTTGAAAGCTTACTGATTTTCGAAGAATGTTTTGTAAACTTCTTTTGAATAATCCTCCGTCTCCCAAGTAGCATCTTCCTCCCCGTGGTTGCTCCACAATACCTTGTAGAGTTTAACCACACGATTACGCGTCTCTCGTTCCTTGCGATCAAGAATCGCCACAGGTTTCTCCTCATACACCAAGTCGGACTTTAACTTGATATCTCGAACTTCCACTCGTTCTTCCGGTACACGAAGGCACTTCTTCAATTGTGATACGTGGAAGACAGGGAAAATAGCTCGAAGCGCAACTGGGAGTTGAACTTTGTATGCCACATCCCCTTTCTTTTCGAGAATCCGATAAGGTCCCACATAGCGAGGTGCAAGCTTTCGCTTGACTCCGAACCTTTGTACACCCTTCATCGGAGACACCTTGATGTACACATGGTCACCAACTGAAAACTCAATCGGCTTCCTTCTTTTGTCGGCATAACTTTTCTGACGAGCCTGAGCAGCTTCCAGATGTTGCTGGATAGTACGGACTTTCTGCTCGGCTTCGTTCACGAAATCGATGCCATAAAACCTTCGCTCTCCAGCTTCTACCCAATTCAACGAGGTTCGACACTTTCGACCATACAAGGCTTCAAATGGAGCCATCTTGATACTCTCCTGATAACTATTGTTGTAGGAGAACTCGGCTAATGGCAACCACTTAACCCAAGAACCTTTCGAGGAGAGAGCACATGCCCTCAACATGTCTTCAAGGATTTGGTTAACTCGTTCAGTTTGACCAGCCGTTTCGGGATGATAAGCAGAGCTACGGACTAAATGAGTACCAATTTGCTCATGCAGACATTCCCAAAAACGAGCAGTAAACTGTGGTCCACGATCTGATATGATTGTTCGAGGCACACCATACTGACGAACAATGTGCTCGAAATACAACTCTGCATACTGATGTGGGCAATAGTCAGTTCGGACTGGAATAAATCGAGCAACCTTGGTCAAACGATCTACAATCACCCAGATGGAGTCGTAACCCTTAATAGAAGTTGGAAGTCCACTGATGAAATCCATGCTGACTTCTTCCCATTTCCAACCAGGAATTGACAAGGGTTGAAGCAACCCATCTTTCATGTGAACAGCCTTCACACGACAATAATTGTCACAACGAGCGACAAAAGCAGCGATCTCCTTTTTCATCTTTGTCCACCAAAACAAAGGTTTTAGATCCTGATACATCTTGCTACTACCAGGATGGATAGACAATTTGGATGAATGAGCCTCAGATAAGATCTGATTTTGCAGCTCACGGTCTTTTGGGACCACAAGTCGATCCTTGAACCAAAGAATTCCGTTCTCATCGACTCGGAAATGCTTGGTTTCCTCTTCTTTCATTTTCCACTTTATATGGTGGATGCCTACATCTGTCTGCTGCAATTCGATGACTCGATTGCGAATGGTACTTTCCAGAGAAATCTTGTTGAGCACCAGTGGATGCATAAGATGTGACAACAACAGATCTTCCACTTGAATTGAGTGACAGTGCGCTTTCCGACTCAAGGCATCCGCCACTACGTTTGCCTTGCCCGGATGATAGTGCACTTGGAGATTATAATCTTTAATCAACTCAAGCCATCTTCGCTGCCGCATATTCAGTTCAGGTTGAGTGAAGATATACTTGAGGCTCTTATGATCAGTGTAGATATTACACAGATTACCCAGCAAATAATGCCTCCAGATTTTCAAAGCATGAACAACTGCTGCCAATTCTAAGTCATGGGTAGGCTAATTGACCTCATGCTTTCGAAGTTGGCATGAGGCATACGCAATTACGCGACCTTCCTGCATCAACACACAGCCTAAACCAATGCCCGACGCGTCACAAAAGACATCAAAGGGCTTCTCGATATCAGGTTGAGCTAGGACAGGAGCTGATGTCAGCAATGTCCTCAACTTGTGGAATGCCTCTTCACACTCAGGTGTCCACACAAACTTCTCATCTTTCTGAAGTAGACGAGTCATAGGCTTGGATATTTTGGAGAATTCCGGAATGAATCGACGGTAATATCCAGCAAGACCGAGAAAACTCCGAACCTCGTGTACCGAAGTTGGAACTTTCCAATCCAGCACTTCTTGCACCTTAGCCGGATCCACCGATATGCCTTCTTCAGATAAGACATGGCCCAAGAAAGGTACTTTCTTTAGCCAAAACTCGCATTTGCTAAACTTGGCATAAAGCTGATGTTCGCGCAAACGCGACAACACTACACGCAGATGCTCTGCATGCTCCTCTTCATTGCAGGAATATACCAAGATATCATCAATGAAGACCACCACAAACTTGTCCAATTTGGGCATGAACACCGAATTCATGAGATACATGAAGTGAGCAGGTGCATTTGTAAGACCGAAGGACATGACAAGGTACTCATACAACCCATACCTCATCGAGAAAGCTGTCTTAGGTACATCTTCAGGACGGATCTTGATCTGATGGTACCCAGATCGCAAATCAATCTTGGAGAATACCTTGGCTTTAGACAATTGATCAAACAAGATATCAATGCGAGGAAGAGGGTATTTGTTCTTGATGGTCACCACATTTAGGGGACGATAGTCCACACACATGCGCAAAGATTGATCTTTCTTCTTCACAAAGATAGCTGGACAACCCCAAGGAGAAGAACTAGGACGAATAAGACCCTTCTTCAACAACTCATTTAGTTGGGTCTTAAGCTCAACTAATTCATTGGGTGGCATTCTATAAGGTCTTCTAGAGATAGGAGCGGTACCTGGAATCAATTCAATTTTGAACTCCACATCCCGATCCGGAGGAAGCCCGGGAAGGTCCTCAGGAAAAACATCCAGAAACTCACACACCACCGGAATATCCTAAATAACCTTAGATGTAACTGCATTCACAGTGCTACGGATTTGAATATCACGAGGGAGTTGCACTAGAAATGCCTCCTTGGTATTTGGGTCTTTCAACATCACTACACGAGTGGTGGTGTCGATAAGAACTCCATTGCCACTCATCCACTTCATCCCCAGAATTACATCTATTCCCACACCGGGTAGGACAACCAAATTAGCAAGAAACTGACGGCCTCCTATTTCCAGAGTTGGACCCAAAACCACTTGACTGGTAGAAATATCATTCCCCGCAGCACTAATACAGTAACTGCCCTTATCAAGTGTAATGGCCTTGATGCTATGCTTAGACACAAATTCAGAACTCACAAAGGAATGCGATGCTCCAGAATCAAAAAGCACAAGTGCATCATGTTGATTGACCAGAAACTTACCAGTCGTGACTACCTCACCAGCAGGGATTGCTTCCACAGTGGTGTAGCGAACACGCCCCTAACGGACGTTCCCTTGGTTGCCTTTCTTCGGCGGGTAAGGACAGTTGCTCTGCCAATGCCCGGTCTGATTGCAGTTCCAGCACGGACGGTTGGCAGGTGGAGTCTTGGCATAGTTGGGACCCGTGTTGCCCCTAGGAAGAGCAATAGAATACCCCTTGCGAAAACCCATCTTGGCCTGATTCTTCTTCATCGGAGGGCGGTACCTTTGATTCGGCGTTGGAGCACGGAACAGTGGCTTAGCTGCCACTGGAGCCTTGGACAGAGATGACCTAGCCCCAGCCTCAAAAGCCCTCTTGCGAGTCTTGGTCGCAGTGTACACAGTGTTATAGTTCTCTTGAGTGAGAACATCACTGACAAACTCATTGAAAGTTGCACACTTAGTGCGGCCCATAGTCTTCAGCAATTTGGGGCCCAAACCCCGCTTGAAACTAGCAATCTTTTTCGTCTCCGTGTTCACAAACTCAGGAGCATACCTAGACAAATGATTGAAAGCATGCAAATACTCCTTCAGAGTCTTGTTGCCCTGAGTCAACTGCATAAACT
The DNA here is from genome assembly GCF_000003195.3 of Sorghum bicolor. Taxonomy (NCBI): domain Eukaryota; kingdom Viridiplantae; phylum Streptophyta; class Magnoliopsida; order Poales; family Poaceae; genus Sorghum; species Sorghum bicolor. Next base: position 31,041,481 of record NC_012878.2, read on the forward strand.
CGGTATGCTTCATCTCCATAACACCTGGAGGAATGAAATGCCCTTTGAAAGCTTCACGGAAAAGATTCCAGTCAATCACTGTGTTGGCTAGAAGAGCTTCCCAATACTGATTCCACCAGATGCCTGCCGGACCTTGCAGTTGGTGAGCGGCATACTCTGCCTTCAGACCTTCAGTCAACCGCAGTAAGCGGAACTTTTGTTCCACCGTGTTCAGCCACTCTTCAGCTTGAAGGGGTTCTTCAGCTTCTCTGAAGGGTGGGGGCTTCGTATCCATGAAGTCCTTGAAGCTACTGTACTGGTTAGGAGCTGGCCCTTCCTGTGCATTACGACCACCCTGATTTGCCATCCGATTGATGGTCTCGGTGAGCATCCTCTGATTTTCCACCATCATTTGCATTAACTCAGCAGGATTTGGTGGTGGAGGAGGAGGGGGTGGATTCATGTTTGCACGCTGTTCCGCACCTCGGGTGCCACGAGACATCTGTAAAGACACAGTCAGTGAGCATTGATGATGACAAGATTTGCCGCAGAAGAACTTATATTCATGCCTGAAAGTATTCGAGAGAATAGCTTTACAGAAAGGCACAACAATTCAATTCCACAAAACAACATTACCGATCCAACACATGACATAGATATCCGCAATACGCACCACAACGGAAAACATTGGCATAACATAACGAACACATTAAGATTGCACATTGGGTCCATAAAGTTATTACACCATCACAGTACATGCCATGAGTCAAGGTCACAGTTCTGGATTACAACATGGGTACAAAAGTATCACCACTAGCTGCCAACTACAAAAGATCCTCACAAGACAATACCCACTACTCCCTACACTCCAGGCTCGTCGTCCGAGTCAGCGTCGAAGATTGCCTCTCCATCCTCGTCGCTAACCGGCTCAAGCTCCTCGTCCTCCACGTCCTCGTGCAAAGGTGGCACAGCCGCTGCTGGTCCATCGACCTCCATACCATCATCATCGGCCACAATCACCTGAGGTCCCACCTCTGGATACACGGGTATAGGGCGAGGAATGGGGTGTAGCAAGTTGTTGAGACGGTGAATCTCCACAAGACCAGCCTCAATCTGATCCTGCAGATAGTTCTCCCGCTCAAGCGACTGAACTTGGTGCATCTCCCATGCCTGGCGCCTGTTCTCCGACACGCGGAGTGCAGTATCCCTCTCACGGGTGAGCAGCACCAAGCGCTCCTGTAAGGTCTCTCTCTCTCTAGCTAACTGGCTCATCTGATCCTGCTTATGATCTCTCTCTCTAATGGCCTTCACCCACTGCTGCCTACGGTACTCCGCAATGTCCTCCTAGTCATTGCGGTCCTTCTGAGCTTGCTCCAGGAGTCTAGCTTGCTTGCGAAACTTGCGAGCACGCTTTTCAGCCTTCCGCTGCATCTCCTGGGCCCTGCGAACAGCCACCATCACCTGTGCATAGGTGCCCTCTCGCTGACTGATCAGCTTGAGCACAGCCATCATAGCACTCATAGCAGGACTAGAACTCTCAGCCCTCTCTCCCCTGCCTCGAACCAAGGCATAACCGACAGCCTATTTCCACTCTGCTGCTGCTGGGTCAGCACTAGGAATGGAGGCCGCTGGTCCTCTCGTCAGCTCATCTCCACACCTCTGACAAATATCGAGCAGGATAGTCTGGGCTGCAACCTGAGCTGCCTCCCAAGGAGTCTGCCCATCTGAGCTACAAGTCCAGCCTGTCCATGCAGGCTTGTCCCCATGTGGAGGGACAACTCCCTGCACAGCAAACCACTGTATCCCTCCAGTGCTCTCCATCTCCCACCAAGAATACTGAGGTGGCTCAGTATACCCAACAGTCCGTAATACTCGCCAGAGCAGGGTAGGAGTGCCAAACTCGTGCAAGAAAGTGTCACTGGGAATGGGTGAAGCGGGTGCGTCCATCTGTGGAAAGGAATAGGATTACCATGGGTAAAAGAGGATTAATTTAAGCAACATTAATTTATTTAAAAGGGACGAATTTGTAAGGGAAGGAATAGACAGAATGTATGCATGAATGCGACATGATGCATGCACGAACCGTACGTCCTCACAAACTTAGAAAATTAATATTCTAACGGATATACGGTGGCATACATTCGTCTCTCGATACGATAACTATCGGTTTACACGTGCGCTGTTAGAGTACCTGCAGAAAACTTCATTTCAGCCCAACAGTTCCCAATATATCACTCAAGAAAGCAGTAAACTAAGTGCACATTGCTTGGGCATGCCAACATGCTCAAACAATGACACCACAACTACCCGAGAAATTAAATACTCCCCAATTAAGTTTCTTTCGTGGTTCCATGGTTTCGACATGTAACCACTCCAGAAAACCACCGCGAACACTCCCCTAGACCGCCGTTTGGACGATCACGCTCTCACAGCTCACACTTACCAGGGCGTAGGTGCGACGTTGCATAATTTAAATCTAGCAACATATGTGGCTAATCCACATATGAAGGCTACCTCCACCATTAGACCACAGGGCAGCATAGTGCGGTCATCACACATCCATACCTGAGTACTACCGGAGATGCATAAATAAAACCCCCAAGTCAGTACTTAAATAGCCACCTAGAGTCCTTATGTGGGCAAGGAGGATTCGACCACTGGCATAACTTAATTATTTATTTTACACCATTTCATTTAAAAACTCTTTTGTTTTAAATACACAAATGCTGCATTTATAATGCTGAACTTGCTCTGATGCCAGCTGTCACAGAACCGACCAAATTATAAGAGTTCAAGTGCAGAAACGATCGCCTAGCAATCAAGTTTCCAAACTTGAGCCCATATAATCCCGGTAGTCAATTGAAATCACGAAGGATTTCAAACCAACTCGCAACAAACCAAGATCGTAATAGTTCAACATAAACACAACGAATGTTACATAGTCATACATTGCCGTCGAAGCGGCACCACATCGGAGTATTAAGTTATTACAACACTTGTTCGAAGTAGCGGAAGCAAAATAGTTACACACACATTCCAAAGTTCAGTTCATAAGTTCGGATTACTGCCAGAGTCTACACCATCCTTTCAAAAGCAACAGGTACGAAGTTGTTAGAGAACCGTGCCCAACGGTTAGTCCTCATCCCCAGCGGGATGGAGACAGGTCTTGCAGAAACCGTCATAGAAGATGTCATCTGCAACAAGTGGGAATAAACCCTGAGTACGAGAATGTACTCAGCTAGACTTACCCATCTAGTAAAACATAAAAGACACCAAGGATCATGCAAGGCTAAATATCAAGTGGAGCTGGTTGACTCACCTTTTGCCAAAAGCTTAACTTACAACTAAGTTATTTTGAGAGCATCATATTTATTTATCATCAGCCTACCACTAGATTAGCACCTGTACTACAACACATCACTTGATTATTACAAACAATAATAACCATATCAAGTTCATCATATGTCCCTTTTGCTATCATCATTATCATGAACCAAGTTCATTAGTGATTGCTACGTTTGCCGCTGCTCTGTCAAGTTCTCACTAACCGGCAGAGACGGTGATTCGAATCGGATTCCTATCTAGCTGGAGGGTTATTCCTAGCACTCACCCAAGCATCCCCTGCCGGAGAGCCAACGGGTAACCTTTGGTACAACTCATGAATCGCGGCTCCGATCAGCGCCGCACACCCAGGGCTACCACTCCGCCAGGGAGGTCAGGAATTTTAACTCACCTGCCTTTGGACTTACGCCAATGGTCCCCCGGACACCGCACTTCCTCCGGTAGTGCGCACTTTATACTTGCCGGTCTTCCGGGCTGAGTCATACTACTCGGCTTCGCGGTCGGAACGAGTTTTCCGGCCAACTAAGTGTTAGGCATGCGTTCAACATGACAAGAGGACGTACAACGATCGGTCCTTAGCTGCCACAGACGGAGTTACTACAAACTTGCAAAACTCCGCCCGGCTTAAGTCAATTTAATCAGGTTCCATCCACGATAGCACATATAGACCATCGTGATCCGACATAACCCTATATCTCGCAGGTGACAGGATATCACCCGACTTCTACCGATTAAAGCATGGCTAAGCTGCTATTCGATCATAACTCTACAACCAGGGTGTGTTGAGTTATCTAGACAAGGATAGAGTAGAATGCAGCAAAAGTTTCATCACAACTCCTATACGTAATGCATCAATAGATAGAACATATTAAGTGAACTTTCGAAAATAAAGGGAGACTTAGAATGCTCCGGGGTTCGCCTTTCACGAACAATGCCGGCTCGTGATTCGGGCACTCAACTTCTTCTTCGGACTCCTCGAGTCCGGCTTGCTGAACCTCCACCTCTTGGCTGCCCTCCTGGCCTTCAGGATTCACTTGCAGTTCGAAGGAGGCTGTCGCGTCCGATGCACATATTGCATGCTCGAACAATAAGAAGATGCACATGCTAAAGATGAATGCTTGATAGCACAAATAACTCACTGGACACTCATTTACGGAGCAAAAGTTATAATAAGCTCACACAAGTGAACAAGTTACTTAACCCACAGCCTATCATGATACTAAAACAGCAAGCAATATAAAACAGGAGTAGCTCAGTAAATAAATCATAACTAATGATAGACAGATCCAACAAACATAAGTAAAGACATTCTGGAAAGCTTATGAAATTGTATACAAATCATCTTTAAACATCATAACAAGATTCATGCATTGAACTAGTCATTTAAACAAGGTTCCAGGTTCTGTTCTAGAAAAACAGAGAGCACCTATTTCTGGAACCTAACTTGGAACAGCCATAACTTTTAAACTACTGAACCAAATGATCCCAAATTTAAACCACAGCTAGTTCAACAAGTTTACAACAACTTTGATTTGGACAAGGTGCCCAGAAAAGCAAGTTATCAATAAGCAACAGTTAAATTGCTTCCTTGCTGTCCAGAACAGCATTTAACCCTATAGTTAATTATTTAATGACATGATCAAAACACAAGCAATGCCAACCACATAGCTTATGAGCACAAGCATATTACAAGATTACCAGAACATCAGGTGAAAACCCCCAAACATTTACTTAACAAGGCATTTATTAATTAATTCTTGATAAGAGCATAATTATAAGATACCAGTCAAAGTGCTCAGAAAAATCTACAAAAATTACAGAAGCACAAATATAGCACCAAAGCATCACCATAAAAATTTCAGAGCAATTGCACATACTAAATTAAGGATATGTATTTAACATGTGCCAAGGCTCTTATTTCATAAATTCAGAAACATGACTTATATGGTACCAAACAACAGATTTCAGATTATTTATATATGAGAAATACCATGAACATGTTTACTACCAAAGTAGAGCACTAGCATCAGCACCATCTATTTTATGTGATTTAATTAAAGAAACAAGCCACATTTCAATCATAAATTGCATATCAAAGCTGCAGTACACCAAAAATCATGAAATATTTACCAAAGCACTCTCATACCATACAGAGACTACCATAAAATTTTCAGAGTAAACTAAGCAGTATCACAAGAGATATACATTTATCCATGAATAACAAGATTAAATTCTTAATAAATATTTTCCCAGAAAACATGGTTCATTTTATATTTTTATTAAAAACTAGCCATCTCAAGGAATACCACAAAATTTGTTTCACAATTTTTGGATCTCAGAAACAGGAGATATGATTTTTGCAAGAAAGCCAAAAATCTAGATTTGAAGAAAAGAAAGGGGGTGACCGTTGAGTCACTGGCATGCGGGACCCGCGTGTCAGCGACACCGAGGACAGAGGACCCCCTTCGCCGGCAAACGCTCGCCGACGGTGAGCTTCTCCGGTGGATCTAAGGGCACCAGCGTGCTCCTGGGAAGATTCCGCGTCGATTGAGGTAGGTGGCGCTAGGGTTTCGGCTACGGAGAGGGGTCGCCGTCGGCCATGGCGGCACGGCGGAGCTACCCCGGCTTACGCCGGCCATCTCCGACTGGTAGAGCGTCGGGGAAGGGTGGCTACAGCATCAGTGAGTCAGCGCGGAGCTTTCGAGGTAGGAGCGCCTAACCCTAACGGCTCCGGTGAGCCTGCTCACGTGCGAGGTGCTCGTCGGCGGTGAGCACGGCGGAGCAGCGGCCGTGTTCCTGCGCGACGGTGAGGTTTCAGCCGTAATGGCGTGGTGTGGATCGACGCCAAGACCTAAGCAGACCCTAACGCTACCCAGAGAGAAGAAAGGAAGCAAGGGTGGAGCAGCGGCGAGGTTCGCCGGAATCGATGTCGCGACGGCCGCGAACCCGACGACGGAGAACTTGCGAAATGCCGCTCACCTCGAGGAGATCTCATCCAACTGAAGGGTGGAGAAGATGGAGGAGCTCGAGGCGGACTTGGAGGCGCTCGGAGGCGAAGCAAGACGCAGAGGCGAGGGCGCGAGCTGGCGAAGCTCTCGGCGGCAATGGCGACGGCGTTTTCTGCCAGAGCGAGCGCGAACGAGCGGAGGAGAAGAATGGACGGGCGCTGAGTGAGTGCGGGGCGCCGTGGCGTCCATGCCGACGTCGACGACCTGACGAGCGGGGCCGTCGCCGGCGTACGGGCGCCATCTGGCGGACAGATGTCGCGCTGGGCGTCCACGACGGCGAGCTCAGCTCTGCATCAGACCTCGCGATCACCGACTGAAACTCGATTTTGGACGATGATTATCTCCTAAACCACTCGATGATTTTGCTGGCTAATTGCTCTATGCTGGAGAGCTACATGAGTACTCCAACATTGCTTACAAGATCATAGTTTGATTCGGCCTAGAAATCAAACTAGAAGATGAACAATACCCCCTCGAGCAAACTGCAGTGATTCCAGACTTAGAGAAATTTTCTAAGTGTTGGAAACAGCCCCAAATTTGCTTTGTGGGTCACTTTTGAGCTATTTGTGGTCATTTTCATGAGATGGCCATAAAACAACTTTTGTTCCTTATAAAATTTGCTACAACTTTGCTGTAGAAAGTTTTGACATGCAAACATTTTATGAAACACTTTTTAAAAGCCTAAGCAAAAGAGGTTTCTAGGGCCTACTTTCATAAGTATGACTTAAGGACATATTTTGGAGAAGTGACCAACATGAACATTGTTCCCAAGGTCAAGTTAAGCATAGATAAACTAATTACCAAGGCATTAAGTACAAACACAAATATGGTTCACTCAAACATAAGCATAGGAAGCCTATTTAAGCAAGTTAAGACACATTTTTGCATAGAATGACATGGCTCAAGATAGATGATGATCATGATATGCTTTAAGTAAATGATGATGCTTATGTTATGCACATGATCAATGCAACCATAACACTGGGGTGTTACAATACTGGTGGACGGCAAACTTATGCGAAAAAATGCAAGTTCTGAAGTGCTGCTCAAATGCATATCCCAGGATGATGGCATCAAGCTCCTAGACGACATACATGCCGGATCCTGCGGCAATCATGCTGCCTCCAGAACACTGGTCGGGAAAGCTTTCCGAGCAGGTTTTTATTGGCCAACCGCGGTCAACGATGCAGAAAAACTGGTCCGACACTGTGAGGGATGTCAGTTCTTCGCTAAAAGGACCCACGTACCTGCTCATGAGATTCAAACTATCCCGTCGTCCTGGCCTTTCGCCTGCTGGGGGCTCGACATGATCGGGCCATTTAAACCGGCCCCTGGCAACTTCAAGTTTGTTTTCGTATTAATCGACAAGTTCTCAAAGTGGATTGAATACATGCCACTGGTCAAAGCAACCTCCGAGAAGGCTGTGGAGTCCCTCAATCAAATCATACACAGATTCAGGATCCCAAACAGTATAATCACCGACCTCGGTACTCAGTTCACTGGCACCACATTTTGGGACTTCTGCGATGACAGAGGCATAGTCATAAAATACGTGTCAGTAGCTCACCCACGGGCAAATGGCCAAGTTGAGCGTGCGAACGAAATGATCATTGACGCCCTGAAGAAAAGGTTGTACACCGAGAACGACAGAGCACCTGGTCGATGGATGAAAGAATTACCGGCTGTGGTCTGGGGTCTCCAAACTCAGACTAGTCGGAACACGGGAGTGTCACCCTACTTCATGGTTTACGGCATCGAGGCAGTTCTGCCGTCTGATATAACCTTCGGTTCTCCTAGAATTGAAAACTTTGACCAGTCAACAGCCGACAACGCCAGGGAGGTCGAAATTAACTGCATGGAGGAAAAGCGTCTAAATTCATGTCTCCGAACAGCAAAGTATCTTGCAGCAATCAGACGGTACCACAACAGGAACGTCAAGGACCGTTTCTTCGTGGTCGGCGATCTGGTACTCAGATGGAAAACAAGCTAGGAAGAAATGCACAAGCTATCCCTCCCTGGGAAGGACCCTTTGTGGTCGCCGAAGTCACTCGACCCACATCCTACAGATTGGCATATCCAGACGGAACACGCGTGCCTAACTCTTGGCACATAGACAAACTGCGCCGATTTTATCCATAAGTTCTAGTAACTTTTACTTGTAAGTCTCTTATAGTTGGCAATAATAAAAGTTTTTCTTTTTGGCTATACTTTGTTTACACGCAGAGCTTTCAGCGAAGAGCAACAATGTCCTCTGCGACGGAAACTCTTAACGACTATGAATCAAACACAGTGACACGTCACTCAGATAACTTTACAGCGCTCAAAATAACAGTCATGACAAAAGCAGACTTTATTACAAACTTTACATACAAAGTTTACAATAAATACCCCGACGGGAGGTGACTAGTCTACTCCTACAGACTACCCTACTGGCCTACTGCTCGGGCTGATCACCTGCCTGGCCTTGCTGTCCGGACGAAGGGGTCGGGGCCACCGGCGCCTGGCTAGTCGAGACCGCAGGCGTCGACCGCCCATCTCCAGCAACAGACGCCCCCAACAACTCCCTGGCCGACCTATCTGAACCCGGCTGGTCGGGGGGAGTGGCCGTCCCGCATAGATTAATGTCGCCGATCACCGTCGACGACAAGTCCAGCAGACCGGCCCGAAGCTCGTCCGCCTCCTGCGGGCCGACCTCCTTGGGATACCCTTTCTCCAGCCTGGACAAGTCGACCAGGGGGTAGTGGGCGCGCACCATACTAAGAATATGCGCGCCAGCGAACTCCCCGGCGTCCTTCACGAACTGCTGGAGCCAATCCCAGGCCCGTTGTGCCTTTTCGACAGGCGTCAGTTTTGGCGCGCGGGGCTGGCTTTCTGGAAGCTCGGGGCTGATCAAGTCTAGGACCGGGGATACTCCTTTCCAAAGCCTAATACAATTAGTCTTCCAGGAGTCCCGATCCCTGACCAGCTCGTCTAAGTGCCTCTTGGTATTCACCTTGAGCACTGTAAATCAGGGAATAGGTCAGCACAATGAAAAGAACATTGAGCAGCTATATAAAAGGATGGCGGCACGACTACATACCAGACAACTCCTGGTTCCTCTGGCCTAGCTCCTCGCCTGCTCGGCGCCCGGTTTCCAGCGCCCCGGCAAGCTCCTGACCGAGCTGCTCCTTCTCCTGCCGAAGGCGCGCCACCTCCTCCTCCAAGCCTACATGAATAATCCTCTGGTTAGCAAAGTCAACCAACGCGGCTACAAACAGCTGCCTTAGAGTACAAGACTGACCTTCTCGCTGCCGATACTGGTCGGCCAAGCGTCGGGTAAGCTCGACACGGTGCTCTTCCTGAGCGCTCATCTCGGCCACCTTCTCTCCAACTTCTGACCGAAGCCGGTCCACCTCCGCGGCCAGGGTTTTGTTCTCGGCCACAATGCCTTCTATTTGGTCGAAGCACCTCTTCCGGTACTTCGCCGTTTTCATTGCGCCCTGCAAGAAAGAGTATATGTTGAACACAGGAACACTGCACATATTTGTCGAGCAGCACAGAGGACCACCTACCTTAACCTTGTCCACAAGACGCTTAGCCGCGCGTTCCACCCTCGCGGCCTCCTCCGTCTCCGCGAGCTCCTCGTGTCCAATAAAGTGGTCCCCGCGTTGGCGCCACTCATAGACGTGCTGGTGACCATCACGGGGACGACCCTGGACCTCCTCCACGTCGTCGTCAGAGGCCTCTTGGGGCTCCTCGTGTGCCGCACTACCCCCGGCTGCGGTCGAGGGCATCACGGGTCCCTGGTCTAAGCCAGGGGAACCTACGGGCGAAGAGGCCCCTGCTCGGGGCGGTGTCGGGACCCTCGCTTCTTTGGCTGGAGGGGTCGGGACTCTGCCTTCCTCCTCCGCAACAGTACTCGAGGGAGGGGCCCTTGTCGCCTCCTCATCCCTCGGCGAAGTGCTCGAGGCGGCACTCGCCGGGGCGGTTTGTCCGTCAGCGCCTGTCGTAGCGGCCGCCGCCGCAGGCTGCTTTATGGCCTGCGGTGCGGCGTCCTCAACGGCGGCAGCAGGCTCGGCCGTTCTCTGCTCCACGACTTGGTCAGGGTTGACGTCCGACGCCGCGCTGAGCAATGAAGCGACATTTTCAACGACAGTAAAAACAAAAAAAAACACCAAAATACGTAAGTTGAACACTTACAGGTCTGATCGACGGTGGGTTGCGGTGAACCTCCTCCTGGCCCTACCGGTCAGCGCCGGTGCCCCCGTTTCTGCGACGCGTGGTGCAGGAGGGTCGCTGGCCACCCGATCAGTGGTGGTCGGCGTAATGTCCGAATGGCTACAAGGCCTTCGGACCAGCGACGGTGTGGCCTCCTCCTCATCATCGTCGTCGGTGATCCGGACGAGCCGACGGCGTTTTGGCGCTTGGCTGCTCTCTGCCGGCAGCGTCGGCGCAGGTGAAGGATCTGCTGCTAATGGCCTCTTCCCAGTCACCCGGTCCTCGGTGGTCGAGGCGGGACGGGCTTGCTCCTCTTCACTGCTGGTGTACCGAGTACACCGTGCAGTGTCCTCCTCCGGCGGATCCTCCCCTGCGGGATTCTCCATCCCAGGCGCCAGTGACACATACACTGTGCACCGGTCAACATCTCCGATCTGCAAAATTAACACAGACAAGTCAGCAGCTGACAATAACAAATGCTAAGGAGGCACAATCAGGAAGTAGCAATACCTTAGGAGCTAGTCGCCCCAGCTTGAAGGCTTGCACCCGATCATTACCACGGATGAAGCCCCCGTCCGCAAAGTTGAACAGTTCGTTCAACAGCTGCTGCACCTCCGTCTTCTCCAGGATCTCAGGCGTCATCCTGGTCGGTTCCTGGCTTCCAGTGTACTCATACGCCGAGTGCACCCTCTTCTGGCAGGGCATCACCCGACGACAAACGAAGTTGCCGACCACACCCAGCCCGTCCAAACGCGACCAGTCGATCAGTTTCATCAGATCCGCTACCTGGCCGGTGAACTCTGGGCGGTCGGTCCAACTGACCCTCTTCTCGAGGATGTACCCCACGTCGCAGAACGTGGAGCTGCCCGGTTCTTCCCTGACAAAAAACCACTTCCTGTACCATTCGGTTAGGGAAGTGTTCCATGGGTAGCTCAGATAATGGTTCTTCATCCCGTCGCGAAGATTGAGGTATACTCCACCTGCAATCTTGGAGCCTCCAACCGCTCCCTTCTTCCTCAAACAGAAAAGATAACGAAAAAGATCGAAGTGCGGCTCTATGCCAACATAGACCTCGCAAAGATGGATAAAGGTGGAGATGAGAAGGATGGAGTTCAGGTGCAGATTGCAAATCCTGATCTCATAGTACAAGAGAAGCCCCTAAAGAAAAGGATGAACAGGAACCCCAAAACCCCTCTTAATGAAATCCTCGAATACTACAATCTCACCGGCGCAGGGGTCGGGGTAGCTCTCCCCCTCTGGCGCCCTCCAGCCGCCGAGCTATGGGCTGTGCAGTAGCCCCATATCGATGAGGTCACCAAGGGACTTCGAAGTGCTGCGGGATTTCTTCCATTCCTTGGCCATCAGCTCGGCCCTCTTCTTGGAGTTGCTCTTCGCCATTGGAGATGTGGGAGTGGTTGCGAGCTAGGAGGGTGCAGGTGATTGTAGAAGGCAAGAGCGGAAGGCTTGAAGGCAATGGCAGGGTGAGCAATGCGGGGGTAACTGTCGGGATTTTATAAACCACAACTCCACCCCTCCCACTTCCCGCATTCTTGGGAAGTGGGCGGGACCAATGGTCGACGCAGCGCTTCGGTTTCCAAAGATTATCGGCAATTAATGCGGCGGCGTTTTCGTACAAATTGATGGTTTCGTTTTCTCAAACCCCACAAAGGGCGGCTGCACAGTTGCCAGGCGCAGCTTTTCACGCAACCATCTGACATTATGTCAGGAGGTCTCGTCACGTCAATTAATTACGTGGTAAGATTTTTTCAAAATAAAACAGACAAAAATTGGAAGAAAGGTCAACAACTCAAGGACTGCACCGACCACCGAGCACTGTATGCTCGGGGACTGGTCACCTAGTCTATCAATTCGGAAATTCAAGAAATGCACCGACCACCGAGCACTTGATGCTCGGGGACTGGCCGCCAAGTCCGTTGGTTCGGGAATTCAGGGACTGCACCGACCACCGCTCAATTGATGCTCGGGGACTGGTCGTCCAGCCTGTTAGTTCAGGAATCTGTGGGCTGTATTGATCTCCGAGCATTGTACACTCGGGGACTGGTTGACCAGGTCGTCAAATTGATAAGTCTATCTTATAGTAAATGGACATAAGACGCTTGGGGACTGGACAATTTTAATTTTTTAGACCTTGCTACAAGGTTCATACTTCGCCTTCCAGCAAGCTCGGGGACTACATCGGTACGATGCATCTGGCGATGCATCTCAGATTCAAAGTTACTTTGAGGATTTTTCTTTTGACCCTGGCACCACGTGCCTACGTCACCTACTACCAGGCTCGGGGACTAAGTGGGCACACTTCACCTTGCGGTGAACATGCTTGCTTTTTTGAAGATTTATACTTTTCGGAAAAGTAAAGTGGGCACACTTCACCGGAAAAGAAATATTTTTTCTCAAGAGCACCATGCATTCTTCGAACAATTGGCTTCTTTGATGAGGATGTTGATCAAATATATTTAGATTTGATCAAAATACCGTTGCAACTGTCTGGGCAATTTTCATGTTGATTGAAGACGTCAAGTTTCATTGGTCGAAGAAGCTTAAGACGGCGTTTTACTTCACAATACATGGTGCTCGGGGACTAGCTGTGGGGGTATAAACCCCTATACACTTACGACTAGACTTGGGCCAGGAGGCTTGGCCCATTACGAGACAAATTCAAAGGCTTGATCCGACAGCCCGGAGTTTCGCGCAAGGAAACAAGACGTGGAGATCAAGCAGGATTCTAGTCGGTTAGAATAGGAATTGATATCGAACTATCTATGGCAATTGTAACCGACTAGGATTAGTTTCCAGATCTGTAACCCTGCCCTCCGGACTATATAAAGAGGGGAAAGGGACCCCCCTAAGACACATTATTATTCTCTCAATCCAATACAATCAGACGCAGGACATAGGTATTACGCTAACTCGGCGGCCAAACCTGGATAAAAAGCTTATCCGTGTCTTGCGTCACCATCGAGTTCGTAGTTTGCGCACCGTCTGCCAATAAACTACTACCGTGGGCATTCCCCAAGGTAGACTGCCGACCAGCTTTCGTCGACAGTATGTTCCTTGGAAACCGTGCACCTATCTTGCATCAAGATTAGCACTATCTCCAAACAGATCGAACCAACCTTCCACTTGAGCCTCTTCACCTAGGATTATCATCGGGTGCTTCCATAATGGTTTCTGAGCCTATGGTGCATTATGCGCAAACCATGCACCAATCTTGCACCAAAACTAACACTGTCTCCAAACATATTGAAGCAAGATTCCATATGACACACATAATCTAGCAGTTCTATCGGGTGCGTCCAAATTGATTTCCGAGAATATGGTACGTTCCATGCAAACCGTACACCTATCTTGCATCAAATTAGCACTATCTCCAAACAGACCGAACCGAGCTTTCACTTGAGCCTCTTCACCTAGGAGTACCATTGGGAACTTCCACAATGATTTCTGAGCCTATGGTGCACTGGGCACAAACCATATCTTGCACCGAAACTAATACTATCTCCATATGATACACTTCATCTAGTAGTTCCATCGGGTGCATCTATAGTTCCATCGGTTTTTCCAAATTGATTTCTGAGCATATGGTATGTTCCATGCAAACTGTGCACCTATCTTGCATCAAGATTAGAACTATCTCCAAACAGACAGAACCAAGATTCCACTTGAGCCTCTTCACCAAGGAGTACCATCGTATGCGTCCAAAATAGTTTCTTAGCCTATGGTGCATTAGGCATAAACCGTGTACCTATCTTGCACCGAAACTAACACTTTCTCCAAAGAGACCGAAGTGAGATTCTATATGACACACGTCATCTAGGAGTTCTATTGGGTGCTTCCAAATACATTTTGAAGCATATGGTATGTTCCATGCAATTCGTGCACCTATCTTGCATCAAGATTAGCATTATTTTTAAACAAAAGGAAACTGAGCTTCCACTTGAGCCCCTTTACCTAGGAGTATCATCGGGTGCATCCAAAATGGTTTCTTAGCCTATGATGCATTAGGCGGAAACCGTGTACCTATCAGGCACCAAAACTAACTCTGTCTCCAAACAGACCAAAGCGAGATTCCATATGACACACGTCATCTAGGAGTTCTATTGGGGTGCGTTCAAATGGATTTCTTTGCATATGTTATGTTCCATGCAAACTGTGCACCTATCTTGCATCAAGATTAGCACTATCTCCAAACAGATCGAACCCACCTTCCACATGAGCCTCTTCACCTAGGATTATCATCGGGTGCTTCCATAATGGTGTCTGAGCCAATGGTGCATTATGCGCAAACCATGCACCAATCTTGCACCTAAACTAACACTGTCTCCAAACATATTGAAGCAAGATTCCATATGACACACAAGATCTAGGAATTCTATCGGGTGCGTCCAAATTGATTTATGAGAATATGGTATGTTCCACCCAAACCGTACACCTATCTTTCATCAAGATTAGCACTATCTCCAAACAGACCGAACCGAGCTTTCACTTGAGCCTCTTCACCTAGGAGTACCATCGGGAACTTCCACAACGATTTCTGAGCCTATGGTGGACTGGGCACAAACCATGCAACTATCTTGCACCGAAACTAATACTATCTCCAACTGGACCGAAGCGAGATTCCATATGATACACTTCATCTAGTAGTTCCATCAGGTGCTTCTACAGTTCCATCGGATGTGTCCAAATTGATTTTTGAGCATATGGTATGTTCCTTGCAAACCGTGCACCTATCTTGCATCAAGATTAGAACTATCTCCAAACAGACAGAACCAAGATTCCACTTGAGCCTCTTCACCAAGGAGTACCATTGTGTGCGTCCAAAATAGTTTCTTAGCCTATGGTGCATTAGGCACAAAATGTGTACCTATCTTGCACCGAAACTAACACTATCTCCAAAGAGACCGAAGTGAGATTCTATATGACACACGTCATCCAGGAGTTCTATTGGGTGCTTCCAAATATATTTTGAAGCATATGGTACGTTCCATGCAATTCGTGCACTTATCTTGCATCACTATTAGCACTATCTCCAAAAAAAGGAAACTGAGCTTCCACTGGAGCCCCTTTACCCACGAGTATCATCGGGTG
Source organism: Sorghum bicolor (assembly GCF_000003195.3). Lineage (NCBI taxonomy): Eukaryota > Viridiplantae > Streptophyta > Magnoliopsida > Poales > Poaceae > Sorghum > Sorghum bicolor. The sequence continues at coordinate 31,057,113 of NC_012878.2, forward strand.
CATCCAAAATGGTTTCTTAGCCTATGATGCATTAGGCGCAAACTGTGTACCTATCTTGCACCAAAACTAACTCTGTCTCCAAATAGACCGAAGCGAGATTCCATGACAAATCTCATCTAGGGGTTCTATTGGGGTGTGTCCAAATAGATTTCCTAGCATATAGTATGTTCCATGCAAACTGTGCACCTATCTTGCATCAAGATTAGCACTATCTCCAAACAAATCGAACTGACCTTCCACTTGAGCCTCTTCACCTATGATTATCATCGGGTGCTTCCATAATGGTTTCGGAGCCTATGATGCATTATGCACAAACCATGCACCAATCTTGCACCTAAACTAACACTGTCTCCAAACAGATTGAAGCGAGATTCCATATGACACACATGATCTAGAAGTTCTATCGGGTGCGTCCAAATTGATTTATGAGAATATGGTACATTCCATGCAAACCGTACACCTATTTTTCATCAAGATTAGCATTATCTCCAAATAGACCGAACCGAGCTTTCACTTGAGCCTCTTCACCTAGGAGTACCATCGGGAACTTCCACAACGATTTCTGAGCCTATGGTGCACTGGGCACAAACCATGCAACTATCTCGCACCGAAACTAATACTATCTCCAACTGGACCAAAGTGAGATTCCATATGATACACTTCATCTAGTAGATCCATCGGGTGCATCTACAGTTCCATCGGGTTTGTCCAAATTGATTTCTGAGCATATGGTATGTTCGATGCAAACTGTGAACCTATCTTGCATCAAGATTAGAACTATCTCCAAACAGACAGAACGAAGATTCCACTTGAGCCTCTTTACCAAGAAGTACCATCGTGTGCCTCCATAAGAGTTTCTTAGCCTATGGTGCATTAGGCACAAACCGTGTACCTATCTTGCACCAAAACTAACACTATCTCCAAAGAGATCGATGTGGGATTCTATATGACACACGTCATCTCGGAGTTCTATTGGGTGCTTCCAAATATATTTCTAAGCATATGGTACGTTCCATGCAATTCGTGCACCTATCTTGCATCAAGATTGGCACTATCTCCAAACAAAAGCAAACTGAGCTTCCACCTTAGCCACTTTACCGAGGAGTATCATCGGGTGCATCCAAAATGGTTTCTTAGCCTACGATGCAGTAGGCGCAAACTGTGTACCTATCTTGCACCAAAACTAACTCGGTCTCCAAACAGACCGAAGCGAGATTCCATATGACACATGTCATCTAGGAGTCCTATTGGGGTGTGTCCAAATGGATTTCTTAGCATATGGTATGTTCCATGCAAACCGTGCACCTATCTTGCATCAAGGTTAGCACTATCTTCAAAGAGATCGAACCGACCTTCCACTTGAGCCTCTTCACCTAGTAGTATTATCGGGTGCTTCCATAATGGTTTCTGAGCCTATGGTGCATTATGCACAAACAATGCACCAATCTTGCACCTAAACTAACATTGTCTCCAAACAGATTGAAGCAAGATTCCATATGACACACATGATCTAGGAGTTCTATCGGATGCGTCCAAATTGATTTTCGAGAATATGGTATGTTCCATGCAATCCATACACCTATCTTGCATCAAGATTAGCACTATCTCCAAACAGACCGAACCGAGCTTTCACTTGAGCCTCTTCACCTAGGCGTACCATCATGAACTTCCACAACGGTTTCTGACCATGTGGTGCACTGGGCACAAACCATGCACCTATCTTGCACCGAAACTAATACTATCTCCAACTTGACTGAAGCAAGATTCCATATGATACACTTCATCTAGTAATTCCATCGGGTGCATCTACAGTTCCATCCGGTGTGGCCAAATTGATTTCTGAGCACATTGTATGTACCATGCAAACCGTGCACCTATCTTGCATCAAGATTAGAAATATCTCGAAACAGACAGAACCAAGATTCCACTTGAGCCTCTTTACCAAGAAGTACCATCGTGTGCCTCCAAAAGAGTTTCTTAGCCTATGGTGCATTAGGCACAAATCGTGTACCTATCTTGCACCGAAACTAACACTATCTCCAAAGAGACCAAAGTGAGATTCTATGTGACACACGTCATCTAGGAGTTCTATTGGGTGCTTCCAAATATATTTCTAAGCATATGGTACGTTCGATGCAATTCGTGCACCTATCTTGCATCAAGATTGGCACTATCTCCAAACAAAGCAAACTGAGCTTCCACTTGAGCCCCTTTGCCGAGGAGGATGATCGGGTGCATCCAAAATGGTTTCTTAGCCTATGACGCATTAGGCGCAAACTGTGTACCTATCTTGCACCAAAACTAACTCAGTCTCCAAACAGACCAAAGTAAGATTCTATATGACACATGTCATCTAGGAGTTCTATTGGGGTGCGTCTAAATGGATTTTCTAGCATATGGTATGTTTCATGCAAACCGTGCACCTATCTTGCATCAAGATTAGCACTATCTCCAAACAGATCGAACCGAGCTTCCACTTGAGCCTCTTCACCTAGGATTATCATCGGGTGCTTCCATAATGGTTTCTGAGCCTATGGTGCATTATGCGCAAACCATGCACCAATCTTGCACCTAAATTAACACTGTCTCTAAACAGATTAAAGCGAGATTCCATATGACACACATGATCTAGGAGTTCTATCGGGTGCGTCCAAATTGATTTATGAGAATATGGTATGTTCCACGCAAACTGTACACCTATCTTTCATCAAGATTAGCACTATCTCCAAACAGACCAAACCGAGCTTTCACTTGAGCCTCTTCACCTAGGAGTAGCATCGGGAACTTCCACAACGATTTCTGATCCTATGGTGCACTGGGCACAAACCATGCAACTATCTTGCACCGAAACTAATACTATCTCCAACTGGACCGAAGCGAGATTCCATATGATACACTTCATCTAGTAGTTCCATCAGGTTCATCTACAGTTCCATCGGGTGTGTCCAAATTGATTTTTGAGCATATGGAATGTAACATGCAAACTGTGCACCTATCTTGCATCAAGGTTAGAACTATCTCCAAACAGACAGAACCAAGATTCCACATGAGCCTCTTCAACAAGGAGTACCATCGCGTGCGTCCAAAATAGTTTCTTAGCCTATGGTGCATTAGGCACAAACCGTGTACCTATCTTGCACCGAAACTAACACTATCTCCAAAGAGACCGAAGTGAGATTCTATATGACACACGTCATCTAGGAGTTCTATTGGGTGCTTCCAAATATATTTCTAAGCATATGGTACGTTCGATGCAATTCGTGCACCAATCTTGCATCAAGATGAGCACTATCTCCAAACAAAGCAAACTGAGCTTCCACTTGAGCCCCTTTACCCAGGAGTATCATCGGGTGCATCCAAAATGGTTTCTTAGCCTATGATGCATTAGGCGCAAATTGTGTACCTATCTTGCACCAAAACTAACTCTGTCTCCAAACAGACCAAAGCGAGATTCTATATGACACATGTCATCTAGGAGTTCTACTGGGGTGCGTCCAAATGGATTTCTTTGCATATGGTATGTTCCATGCAAACCGTGCACCTATCTTGCATCAAGATTAGCACTATCTCCAAACAGATCGAACCGACCTTCCATTTGAGCCTCCTCACCTAGGATTATCATCGGGTGCTTCCATAATGGTTTTTGAGCCTATGGTGCATTATGCGCAAACCATGCACCAATCTTGCACCTAAACTAACACTGTCTGTAAACAGATTGAAGCGAGATTTCGTATGACACACATGATCTAGAAATTCTATCGGGTGCGTCCAAATTGATTTATGAGAATTTGGTATGTTCCACGCAAACCGTACACCTATCTTTCATCAAGATTAGCACTATCTTCAAACAGACCGAACCGAGCTTTCACTTGAGCCTCTTCACCTAGGAGTACCATCGGGAACTTCCACAACGATTTCTGAGCCTATGGTGGACTGGGCACAAACCATGCAACTATCTTGCACCGAAACTAATACTATCTTCAACTGGACCGAAGCGAGATTCCATATGATATACTTCATCTAGTAGTTCCCTCGGGTGCATCTAGAGTTCCATCGAGTGTGTCCAAATTGATTTCTGAGCATATGGTATGTTCCATGCAAACCGTGCACCTATCTTGCATCAAGATTAGAACTATCTCCAAACAGACAGAACCAAGATTCCACATGAGCCTCTTCACCAGGGAGTACCATCACGTGCGTTAAAAATAGTTTCTTAGCCTATGGTGCATTAGGCACAAACCGTGTACCTATCTTGCACCGAAACTAACACTATCTCATAAGAGACCGAAGTGAGATTCTATATGACACACGTCATCTAGGAGTTCTATTGGGTGTTTCCAAATATATTTCGAAGCATATGGTACGTTCGATGCAATTTGTGCACCTGTCTTGCATCAAAATTAGCACTATCTCCAAACAAAGCAAACTGAGCTTCCACTTGAGCACCTTTACCTAGGAGTATCATCGGGTGCATACAAAATGGTTTCTTAACCTATGATGCATTAGACGTAAACTTTGTACCTATCTTGCACCAAAACTAACTCTGTCTCCAAACAGACCAAAGCGAGATTCCATATGACACATTTCATCTAGGAGTTCTATTAGGGTGCGTCTAAATAGATTTCTTAGCATATGGTATGTTCCATGCAAACCGTGCACCTATCTTGCATCAAGATTAGCACTATGTCCAAACAGGTCGAACCGCCTTCCACTTGAGCCTCTTCACCTAGGAGTATTATCGGGTGCTTCCATAATGGTTTCCGAGCCTATGGTGCATTATGCGCAAACCATGCACCTAAACTAACACTGTCTCCAAACAGATTGAAGCAAGATTCCATATGACACACATGATCTAGGAGTTCTATCGGGTGCGTCCAAATTGATTTTTGAGAATATGGTATGTTCCATGCAAACCGTACACCTATCTTTCATCAAGATTAGCACTATCTCCAGACAGACCGAACCGAGCTTTCACTTGAGCCTCTTCACCTAGGAGTACCATCGGGAACTTCCACAACGGTTTCTGAGCCTATGGTGCACTCGGCACAAACCATGCACCTATCTTGCACCGAAACTAATACTATCTCCAACTGGACTGAAGCGAGATTCCATATGATACAATTCATCTAGTAGTTCCATCGGGTGCATCCACAGTTCCATCGATTGTGTCTAAATTGATTTCTAAGCATATGGTATGTTCCATGCAAACCTATCTTGCATGAAGATTAGAACTGTCTCCAAACAGATAGAACCAAGATTCCACATGAGCCCCTTCACCAAGCAGTACCATCATGTGCATCCAAAATATTTTCTTAGCCGATAGTGCATTAAGCACAAACCGTGTACCTATGTTGCACCGAAACTAACACTATCTCCAAAGAGACCGAAGTGAGATTTTGTATGATACACTTCATCTAAGAGTAATATTGCGTGCTTCCAAATATATTTCTAAGCATATGGTACATTCGATGCAATTCGTGCACTTATCTTGCTCAAGATTAGCACTATTCCAAACAATGCAAACTGAGCTTCCACTTGAGCCCCTTTACCTAGGAGTATCATCGGGTGCATCCAAAATGGTTTCTGAGCCTATGGTGTATTAGGCACAAACTGTGTACCTATTTTGCACCAAAACTAACTCTGTCTCCAAACAGACCAAAGCAAGATTCCATATGACACATGTCATCTAGGAGTTCTATTGGGATGTGTCCAAATGGATTTCTTAGCACATGGTATGTTCCATGCAAACCGTGCACCTATCTTGCTTCAAGATTAGGAGTATCTCCAAACAGATCGAACTGACCTTCCACTTGAGCCTCTTCACCTAGGATTATCATCGGGTGCTTCCATAATAGTTTCTGAGCCTACGGTGCATTATGCGCAAACCATGCACCAATGTTGCACCTAAACTAACACTGTCTCCAAACAGATTGAAGCGAGATTCCATATGACACACTTGATCTAGGAGTTCTATCGGGTGCGTCCAAATTGATTTCTAAGAATATGGTATGTTCCATGCAAACCGTACACCTATCTTTCATCAAGATTAGGACTATCTCCAAACAGACCGAACCGAGCTTTCACTTGAGCCTCTTCACCTAGGAGTACCATCGGGAACTTCCACAACTATTTCTGAGCCTATGTGCACTAGGCACAAACCATGCAACTATCTTGCATCGAAATTAATACTATCTCCAACTGGACCGAAGCGAGATTCCATATGATATACTTCATCTAGTAGTTCCATCAGGTGCATCTACAGTTCTATCGGGTTTGTCCAAATTGATTTCTGAGCATATGGTATGTTCCATGCAAACCGTGCACCTATCTTGCATCAAGATAATAATTATCTCCAAAAAGACAGAACAAAGATTCCACTTGAGCCTCTTCACCAAGAAGTACCATCGTGTGCGTCCAAAATAGTTTCTTAGCCTATGGTGCATTAGGCAGAAACCGTGTACCTATCTTGCACCGAAAGTAACATTATCTCCAAAGAGACTGAAGTGAGATTCTATATGACACACGTCATCTAGGAGTTCTATTGGGTGCTTCCAATTATATTTCGAAGCATATGGTACGTTCCATGCAATTCATGCACCTATCTTGCATCAAGATTAGCACTATCTCCAAACAAAAGCAAACTATGCTTCCACTTGAGCCCCTTTACCCAGGAGTATCATCGGGTGCATCCAAAATGATTTCTTATCCAATGATGCATTAGGCGCAAACTGTGTACCTATCTTGCACCAAAACTAACTCTGTCTCCAAACAGACCGAAGCGAGATTCCATATGACACATGTCATCTAGGAGTTCTATTAGGGTGCGTCCAAATGGATTTCTTAGCATATGGTATGTTCCATGCAAACCGTGCACCTATCTTGCATCAAGATTAGCAGTATCTCTAAACAGATCGAACCGACCTTCCACTTGAGCCTCTTCACCTCGGAGTATTATCATGTGCTTCCATAATGGTTTCCAAGCCTTGGTGCATTATGCGCAAACCATGCACCAATCTAGCACCTAAACTAAGACTGTCGCCAAACAGATTGAAGCGAGATTCCATATGACTCACATGATCTAGGAGTTCTATTGGGTGCGTCCAAATTGATTTCTGAGAATATGGTACATTCCATGCAAACCATACACCTATCTTTCATCAAGATTAGCACTATCCCCAAATAGACCGAACCGAACTTTCACTTGAGCCTCTTCACCTAGGAGTATCATTGGGAACTTCCAGAACGATTTCTGAGCCTATGGTGCACTGGGCACAAACCATGCAACTATCTTGCACCGAAACTAATACTATCTCCAACTGGACCGAAACAAGATTCCATATGATACACTTCCTCTAGTAGTTCCATTGGGTGCATCTACAGTTCCATCGGGTTTCTCCAAATTGATTTCTGAGCATATGGTATGTTCCATGCAAACCATGCACCTATCTTGCATCAAGATTAGAACTATCTCCAAACAGAAAGAACAAAGATTCCACTTGAGCCTCTTCACCAAGGAGTACCATCGTTTACGTCCAAAATAGTTTCTTAGCCTATGGTGCATTAGGCACAAACCGTGTACCTATCTTGCACCAAAACTAACACTATCTCCAAATAGACCAAAGTGAGATTCTATATGACACACGTCATCTAGGAGTTCTATTGGGTGCTTCCAAATATATTGCGAAGCATATGGTACGTTCCTTGCAATTCGTGCACCTATCTTGCATCAAGATTAGCACTATCTCCAAACAAAAGCAAACTAAGCTTCCACTTAAGCCCCTTTACCCAGGAGTATCATCGGGGCATCCAAAATG